>NC_022010.1:37739367-37759440 GCF_000317375.1 Microtus ochrogaster
TAGATAGATAGATAGATAGATAGATAGATAGATAGATAGATAGATAGATAGAGGTGATAGTGAGGATGCCAGAGGACAGCTTCAAGTATTGTTCCTCAAGCACTATCTGCCTCCACCTTCTCTTGATACTGGCCCTGCTAACTGGCCAGCCAATGAGTTCCAGGAATCTACCCAGGAATCTCTCTCTCTTTCCCTTTCTCCCTCTCTCTCTTTCTCTCGTCCTGAGATTATGAGTGAACAACACTACACTCAGCACTTTTTAACGGACTCTGGGGCTGAGCCATCTCCACAGCCTATGCATAGAACATTCATCTGAAAAGATAAAACAAATAACAGAATCAAAAAATGAACAGAGGCTTTCCAAACAGAAAACACTGCAAGCAGACGCTGCCAACAAATCCAGGACGGACAGAACATAGAGGGTAAGTTCTCAAATGCCGACATGCGAGTTAGTGTGCCCAACAAGTGTTTACAGATCAAGAGTGAATTTAATAGAGCAGTGAAATTAAATAAGACATCTAAATAATGGTTATTAAATTATTTATAATTTAAGCAACTTTTAGGTTGAGAAGTATTTTATTCATCTTTTTTCCTATTTTCTAATGAGCTGGTGGCCAAATTATCTAATGGTGATGGAGGAGTTAGTCTGTTATGTTTTATATTACTAAAGCAGAGCGGTAATACTGCAAGTATTTTCCCTCAAATCCATTTCCTCCTTTTCCTGGGCTCCCAGCTCGACCATATGTCCTAGCCTCCCTTGCAATTAGGTTTGGCAGATGAAAGAGTGTCATATGGAAAGTAAGTGGAAGGGATATGTGCCATTTTCAGGCCAAGGCTTTCAAAAGCAAACATGCTCTTCCCCACTCTCTCCGGATTAAGATGGCTAAACCCTACAGGAGGCTAAAGCAATGGAATGGAAGAATGCTGTGCCCTGAATAACCAGTAGAGAAGAGAAAATGACTATCAGAAATACCCACCTTGGGCATTGAGGTAAATAACAAACCAACTTCCATGGGCTCGATGTAGTGGCTTCCTTCTAATGAGAACAGTATGGAAAAGAGGGGAGGGAGGATTTTACTTAATCATGACAAAACTCTACTTCAGTCTGGTGACCAAGGGGAACACTGACAGTAGTAAGTGTATCCTTGGTATAACGGGCAGAGGTGGCAGTTTATCTCTGCAACTTTTCATCGAAAGTGCATAATCTCTCACTGCGGGAGAGACCCAAAGCAGATCCCCACAAACCAGCACCCAAAACACTTGTTTCAAACCCTTCAGAACTGTCAAGGTCATCCACAAAAGGCAAACAGTCAATGCCAAAGGCAAGACTAAAGAAGGAGCATAAAGGAACGTGACAACTAAAAGGAATGTGGTATTTGGGAGCTGAAAAGGCAAAACAATACATTTTATAAGAAAAAAGCTAGGAGGCATGGTAGCACATGCCTGTAGAAGTAGAGATTGGTGGTCTGGGGCAGGGGGATCACAAGTGTTAGGTGACTCTGCTTAAAAAAAAGACAGAAAGAAAGAAAAATAAATAAAAAGAATGAGAAAAAGAAGGAGAAATAATCATGTATAGGAGTGCATATCTGTAATGCCAGAATTTTGGAGGCAGAAGCATGAGGATGTGTGGTTCAAAGCCAGTCTAATAATGAATTCAAAGTCAGCCTGAACTACATGAGATTCTGCCAAAAAGAAAAAAGGGAAAAAAAGGAAAAGAAAAAGAGAAAAAGCAAAGAAAGGAAAGAGAGCTAAACTCCTACTACCAAGTACACATATAGGTTATCGCAGTAGAAATTATAGAAAAAGAAGAAAAGAAAGTCTTTCTCTGACTCCCCTAAGCTGCTGAGTGAGGACAGAGGTAAAGGGTAGGTAGGATCCCATGCATAGCGCCACATCCTTCAGGCTAACAAGTCGATTTCAACAGGACGTTTGGATTCAGGAATACTCTGAGAAGATGATATTTGAGGAAGCTTTCCAGAGAATTTCTGATGACGTGATGGGCAATGCCACTCAGCAGTTATCTAGGAGCACAGAGGACATGGGAGCAGAGAGGGAACCCAGAACCTGCTCACACAGTTTAGGATGAATTAACAGAATGCAGAAAGCAGAAGGTGTCTTAGAAATGGGAAGCCCGTGGCGTCCAGTGCTTTCCCATCACTTTCTGTTTTGCTCTTGGTTCTTTAAACAATATTTATGCTACTGTAGACCAGTCTATCTAGCCTAGGCTGATCTCAAACTCAAGCAATAAGCCTGTCTCAGTTTCCATCATGACAGACTTACAGGTGTGAGTTCCCACAGTTAGGTCTCACGTCACGTCTAAAGATAAAGCTAACTAAGCAACAAGCAAACTGAGCCTCAGAGCAGAGGTATTTTTGCTAAAGTCACCCAATTGACACAGAGATGAGGGACCATCAGAATCCATTTCTATATAAATAACACCCTCTGCTCTCCAAAGAATGGAAAGACATAGTGCTTATTTTGAGCAAGCAGTGGGCAGGAAGAGCAGAGGATATCAAAGAGAGAAGGAGGTGGGAAGGTGATCCAGGAAAGCAGGGTGATGTGGAACTATCTAGCTGAGCATCAGTTACCAGAGTGGCGAAGAGCCTTTGACCCACAGAGTAGAGAGTTGTATAATTTATTTTAATGGATCAAGTAAAAACATTCCTTTTTTTATTTTTTTTATCGACTATGTTTTGTTTATTTCACTGTTGATCTGCGAGCATTTGTTGAGAACCAGGTACTCATTTGTGAGAATTTGAGAATGAGGGCGGAGTAAAGAAATGAAGGAAACTGTGCAAATATTGTGTGTCCACACTTTGCTACTAACATTGGGTTGTATTTAGATGAGACCAACTTATCAATATCTGTCCCCCTAAATTAAAAAATATGCTGGCATGTAAACTCTAAAATTTAAAGCAAAATGGAATGTGTGACCATGCTGCGAACCATGAGGAAGACTGGAGCTAGAGGCTTAGCGGTTCTCTTTTTCATCCAAGTGGCCATACTTTGAGCCCACTTCCCTGGGAGCACTCATCTGCATTGTCCTAGTGATGCTGCTAAGCCTGCATTTAACACTGTCAACAAGTGAATATGTCACTTATGCTCTTCTCATATTACAGGGAAGATCACAGACGTCCACTAAAGATGTATCTCTTAGCCCAGGTTCCAGAGCTGTAAGGGATGAAGCTGGTTAGGTTCAGAGGATTAGGGTCCCACCATTCTCTAGCACTGCTAGGTCGATTGTCTTAAAAGGGGCACAGGAAAACAGGCATACGTCCAGAAGAAAGCAAGCAAAGCAAAGAGGGTTTGAAAGACTATTTTGTACGAAGACAGACTGAATAAGCAATCTGTTCTGATGTTTGTTCGCTGAAGAAGCAAGAGGTTGGGGGACACCTGGACTTTCTCCATATTCCAGAAAGCAGACGCAAACAATAAGCAGCCAATTTGGTGAGCTCCTCAACAGGGCCAGCACTAAAGACATTGAGTGGAACCTAGCAAAGCGGGTCAAAGGGTGTTCTGTAAATTGTCTTCAAAGAGAACGGGTTGTCGAAGGAATGAAGATGCGGGAAAACCACAGGTCAGAGCCCTGTGAAGGGCATGCGCATCTTCAAAGGATGAGACACCCTGAGTGACAGTGTGTCTGGATCCTGATGCCACCGGGAAGTTTGGGGTGAACCAGTGACTGCTAAATACAGTTTTCCTTCTCTGTGCTCTTAGTTTGTGCTTTCATCAGGGAAGTGAAAAAAAAAACTAGTAGTTGGAAGCTGAAAACGCAAAATTTTTGCACACACACACACACACACACACAGGATAAGTTGGTCGATTACAAGTCGGCCTGTTGTGTTATGGCTTAACACTGCCCACTTAAAGGAACTGAGATTAAGGAGGCTGTTAAATGAGTTTTGTCAAGTGTTCTAGGGCCTGCTCTCCCTGCAGATTTCAAAACAAGACTACGGGGGCGAGAGGTTATTCATAAGAAGTAATAAAACCAATCATAGCTGAAGGGTATAGATGAGGATATAGTTACAAATCATAAATCAAAGTACCACATAAATAAATCAGAAATGGAAAATAGTATAGCACACGAAAAAGAATAGGTCTCATCTGGAAACAATATAAAAATTATAGCCACACTGAGCTATGGTTATGCATTAAAAATACATGCTTTTTAGTAAAAAGTAAAGCATCCTGGAGGCCCCTCAAGCACTACACACCACAGTGAACAGACAAAAGGAGAATCTTCAAGAACTGAGGCATGAGGCTGAGTATGTGTCATTGCAGACTGACAGGATCTGCTCCAAAGCTTAGAGAGCCACTTAGAGAGAATCAGGAGTCCCCAGTCTCCACATGAGGGAAACAAGGCAGTGAATGCCATCAGCAGTTACCTACCTATAGAACATGGATGTCCCTACAAACCATGGATAATTAAAAGGATGTTCAAAATTTGTATATGAATCAATTTTCTCCTTCAACTAGTACTAATGACACATTTCATTCAAATACACACACACACACACACACACACACACACACACACACACACACTCACTTACACACACAAAATTAAGCACCGGACCTGATTTCCACAGGGTTAATTCCTCGTTTTAAAAAAAAAAACTCAATATAACCCATTTTAAGTAGTTATTTAACATCATGAAACATGGAACTGAAGCTAAGATGATGTCATCTCCAGCAACCCCCGTTCGTTGCTGGATCAAACAAAGGGAACCACATACAGCACACAGCCTCATAAGAAACTAGTTAAAGAAACAGGAAAACACGTCTTTAATTGGGATTTTGGTAGAAGTGCTGCAGTTAAAAATTAAAACAATAGAAAAGGACTTCGCACACCAGAGGGGAACGCGCTACGATGAGCAGCTAAGAAAATGAATCACATGCACCTGGCCTGAGTGAAGAGCCAGAGGAAGTTACTACAGAACATCCCTGGACCACAAACAGTGAGTGCAAAGTATTTCTAAACTTGAAAACCCTGGCCCAAATCCGGTCAGATTCGAGGCTCCCTGAAGAGCCAGCCTTCCTCTATAATAAGTGCACAAACCACAGCCCTGTCACTGTCGATTTGGTTAAGAAACTTTATTGGCACACAGCCATGCTTGGCCCTCGCTTTCCATGACTGCTCTTTTACTCCAACCAGAGATGGAGTAAACTGCTGTACTCCGCTTGCTACAAAGATCTTAAACTCTGCAAAGCCAGACAATGTTTACTATCTGCCCTGTGCAGAAAGTTTGCCAACGTTGGCTTCATAACCGTTGTTTCTTCTGTCATTTCCTTTGCCCTACATTCATGTTGTCTGCCTTCCTCCTCACTCTGGACTCCTCATTGGGAAGACTTTCCCAGATGCCCTGCAGCAGAATCCATCCTCTGCCTCAGCATTCCCTCTCACACAGGCTAGCAGAGGACTCACTGCAGGGTCACAGTCACCTGCTAACATCCCTCTCTTCAGAATAGCTATGATCAGCTCAAGGGCAGGAACTTCAAATCATTCGGTACTCTCGCCCGAGTCCAGCCCAGTAAGAGGCACAAGGCGAGTGGACAGTGCTCAAGCAGCCAATGAGTAAGTTATAGCTGGCATTTTCCACTGTCACCTGTGACTTTCAGAGGAGCTCACTTGTAAGAAAGAGCCATTCACAGCCCTTCATGCAATGCCTCCAGCCTTCACACTGCACCGTCTGACAGACACAAGAGGCAGCCTCCGGAAACTGCACGGTCTCCAAAGCATGGAGCTGCCTGGCACTTCAACTGGAATCAAGTGACCTTGAGGCAGGCTATCCTTAACCTTCACGCTGCCTCAGAGCTAAGTGGAAAGAAACACCCTGCTTTTCTGGAGTGTCCTTTTGCTAAAGCAGTCTGAGCTGAGGAAGACAGCAAGGTAGAAATCGGACCAAAGATATAAAAACCTCAACAGAGATGAGATTGTTTTGTAGTGAGCCAGTTTCATTCTTCATAGCATACCCCACCCCCTTCCTCCATCACCCTTCCCTTTAATGTGCTCGTGAAAGTTTAAAATAACTCAAACACCATTTACTGACTTCCGACGAGTGTGAGGCGCCCGCTACAAAGATGAGCAAGAAGCATTTCCTGCCTTGAAGGCACCCACGGCTCATCAGGGAGGCACTCACAACCAATCATTCCACCAGCGCACACCAAGAGTGCTGTCATACATAACAAATAAAATGCCACCGATTCACAGAGTGAAGAGGCTAATTTTACCGGGGATGGCGGGTTGTGAGACAAAAGGCAGTTAAGAGAGACTCTGAATAGGAAATTCCATTTTAGATAGCCTTGAATAGGTAAGAGGATTTTTGCTTCTGGCAGGAGCAAGCATGCACTTAATATGGTGTGAGACTCCAAAAGTAAATGGGTGGCCAGGGGTGCAAGCATGGCTGGAGGAGACAATGGAAAGAACACAGGGTCCAGAGCATCACAAGGTCAGTCAAACAATCCCAATGCTTTAAACAGATAAGTTTAATTTCATCCTTTAAACAAGAGATCAACATCATTTTTACTATGTGCCCTATATGTTCAAAAACGTAATCTACATCTTCTATATATGTATACTTATTTATAGTCACATGCATGTTATTTCTCTCCAAACTTTGTATATGTGATGAGTCAAAAAAAACACATTTTAAAATATATCAGTACTAGTCATAAAAACAAAATCTTTCCACATGCTGAAGGGCTATCCTGCTCCCAACTCTTCAAGGAGCATTTCTTCAGGACACAGAGAAAACGTAAGAGGTTTTTTGTTGTTATTGTTTGTTTGTTTGTTTGTTTGTTTGAAGAAGGCTTCATTGGGATACTGTTCCGTGGTGGTCATGGTAGCCAAAAATTATAAGGGCCCAAAAATTATAAGGGCAAAGACATTCACAAAGATCTCGCTGACACAGTTATGTTTATGTTTTAAAAGCCTCAGGATGGCAGATATGATGTCTCCCTCAACTGCCCAGAGATGGCAAACTTTTCCTCCCCAAGTTCAAATACATCTCAGATCCCAATAGAGTCCAGGAGTAAAAGAAGCTTAAGAAATCCATTTCCAGCAAAAGAAATGATTTCTTGCTTCCTCAGGATCTGGGTTCAGATAGGGTAGTCTGATTGTGGTAACCTCACCAGGACACAGTTCCTTGGTTTTCTCAGATGACCCTCAGAGATGTAGACCTGGAATGAACATGGTTTCAGGGATGGTTCACAATTGATACTGAGGTTCTGGAGAACACAGATCACAAGATAATGAAAGTCTGATGATGAGCCCTGACTAAAGAGTTAAGATCTGGGAGAATCGCATAGGAAGAGCTAAATCAAGTCTCAGTTTTCAGGTGAAGAAGTAAAATACCAGGAAGAGGAAAAACCACGGTGTCTGCAAGTCCTTTAATTCCTGGACTCAGGGCTCTTTAATCTGCACAGTGACCTCTTTGTCTTCTACTCCTGAAAATGAAAAGCATCTTTCATATCTCCCCAAGGATCCTTGAGCTTTTCTCAAACTGGCCACTCAGACTTCAGAAAGCTATTTCATTTGCTCAAGTACAGGCATACTTTGCTTCTTGTGTGCTTGTTACAGTGACCAGGACCCACTTCTGAAGGCCTTCCTAGGGATTTAGAAATGCATATTATAGTACATTGCTAGGAGGTAACCAAACTTATGAGGTAGATTAAGTTTTGAGACACAGTAAATACAAATAAACCCATAGTAAGAACCATAAAAATAGAGAATTGCATGTAAAGATAGCAAATGTCTCATATTCAGAACCACCAGGCACTTTATGTGGATTGTAACATTGTGTTCTTATGGAAATAATCACATAAGGTAGGTACTAACACTGAGTGTATAACTGTGCATATTCTATAGAAACTGGGAAGGTTGGAAAATAGACCCAAGTCACAGGGTCTATCTTCCTGTAAGCCAGATATAGGCTTCCAGGATAATCTCTTTACTGAACATACTTTTTCCTCACTAATCAAGAATTGTCTTTCCAGGTATAACATAACTACAGTTGGTTTAGGAAAACTACAAAAGAAAAGGCAAGAAGTAAAAGGGAAACATTAGTCCCAAGTTGAAGACAGCTTTCGGCCTCTTGGCACAAACACAATCAAACGAAAAGGGTTGAAGGGAAATAGACACCTCTGTGCACATGGAAACTGTTCTATAATTGGCCTAGAAAACAATCTGTTACTTGTTACTCTTAAATTTCCTTTTTTTTTTCACAGATCCATCTTTCAGCACCAGAAATAAGTGAGCAGTATGCATTATTTGAAAGAGGCGACACTTGACAGTTTTCTGACATCACAATACACATACAAATGTTGATCCTCTGCCAGACTACCCAGCATTCCAAACAAGAAAAGTCCAGAGAACTCCCCTACATTCCCCAGATCCAAATTACCTACATGTAAAACGATACCCTGACAACATCTTTTTTATACCAAAATTTCTAGTTGATTGAACCAGTTGACTGATAATAATAGCTTCCTGTAAGGCACAGTTTAGACAGCCGTAGGGTACATCCATCAGCCGTGAGGACACTCCCACCAGCTCTGCACTGGCAAATCCAGAACAGGAGGTGTCCACCGTGGGATGCACAGGTCACAGACTTGCAGTCTTCTTGGCTGATTCCAACTGCAACCTCTATCTCCAATCTGATCACTTCTGTCCAGCCTATCATTTGACACTGACCGCTTCCCTCCTAACTACTGTGTCCAAACTACATTGACATCGAGGTAATGTTTTACAGTATAAACTGGCTCACGTGGCTCTCCTGCAAAAGACCTTTCATAGTTTCCTATTTCATTCACAATGAAACAGCAAACCCTTACTATAGCCTGAAGAACTTCATACCATCCAGCTCTTCCTGCTGGCCCATCAGTATCTCAGTTTACTCTGCCAAGCTCACTAGGTTCTCGGCATATGCCCTCTCCCTCCTCAGACTTAGGCATCTCTGCTCCTGTGCTCCCTAGACCTGCACTGACTTCTCCTTTCCACAGATCTCTTGCTCAGTCCCCTAGTCTAAATTTACCTCCGTATTCATCGTACACATCGACACGGTGTTTTCCCTTCACTGAATGCTTCCTGATAGATCAGTAGACAATTCCTATGCATTGTTTTGCATCTACCTCTACACCTAGACTGTAGCATGCACAAAGGGGAATGAAACCTTGTCAGTTTTAACCATCAGAATATGCCCAATACATAACAGACACCATTTAGTAATCAAAGTTCTTTAAGTAACTAATTAATCCCTTCGCTCTGGGTTTCAGGTTTCATCTATAAGATAACAGAAGTGAGAAGGTTCAGTAGCTGCAAAGATAGGATCAAAGAAACACAAAGAATTCAAATGTAGAAACAGGTGCACCAAAGCTATTTGTAGCAAGGTAGAAATGAACGTGGAGAAAATGGGTTTAACAGATGAGCATCTTTCCGCACTGTAAGTTAGTAAAGATTTAAAACTTTCCAACCAAATTATAAGTGCTACGAACTGAGGGGGTGCAAGCCACTGATTTTTTTTTTCTTTTTTGATAATACAATACACAGAAAGGTACTGAAATATGTTTTTATCAGTGTGAACAGCACACTTGAGATATAGACGTGTATGGGGTGCTAGATCCCACATACACTAGGAAAGCTCTCAGAGACAAGTCCAACATAGGTACCAGCCACCACCTGTGTGACTGCAAACTTAGAGCCATGACATGGACCGTGAGATGCCATGAAGAAAAGAAAGCCAAGAAGTTGCTCTCCAGAGTAGCCGCTCTGACTGCAGGAATCTGATACTAAGTGCTCACTTATCTCATAGCAAACCGCAAGAAGCATGCTTTAGGCTCCCATAGAGTGCTGATTTATTGGAGAACAGCTGATGAATCTCAGCCCAGAGATGGAGGACAGGGAGCTTTTAATGACCAAAATCTATTTTTTAAATGTAATCACTCTTACATTTATATGGTACCTACTCCACATAGAGCTGTAATAAACAGGAACTAGAGACAGCTCTGCCTTCAGTAGCTCTTGCCCGCCTTGAAGAGCACCTGGATTCAGTTCCCAGTACCTACACTGTGGCTCACAATCATCTGTAACCCCAGTTTCCACGGATATGAAACCCTCCTCAGACCTTCACAGGCCAGGCTCCTGCACACATGTGGCATACACACAGATACACATATACACATAAAATAAATATTTTTCAAAGGACAAAACATTAAAATATAGGTTGAATTTTATATTTCACAGACTCAAAACAGGAAAACAAAAATACATTTATTTGATTTTTTTTTGTTTTGTTTTGTTTTTTCGAGACAGGGTTTCTCTTTGGAGCCTGTCCTGGAACTAGCTCTTGTAGATCAGGCTGGCCTTGAACTCACAGAGATTCTCCAGCCTCTGCCTCCGAAGTGCTGGGATTAAAGGACTGCACCACCATCGCCCGGCTTATTTGACATTTTAAAACTTGCTTTTTGCTCAAGTCAAAAGAAAGCTTGTTCAATTTTAGAATGTCAGATTTTTTTTCCCTGAAAAAATCAAGATGCCCCTTACAAGTGTATATCCATACAATCAATTTGCATATGGATCTTTGTTTTCATAAATGGAAAATCCATTAGCTAGCATGTTCATGGAATCTTTTCTTTTAATTATGATAATTGACTGTCTAAGAACTTCTTGATGTGCCATGTAACAATTTGATCTGAGATTGCCATTTACAATTTCTGAGGATTAGCATAACTATAATTTTCAGGTTTATACTCATCTTACCTATCCACCAATTATTTCCTTTCACTAATCTCTGTTTTAGAATGAGCTATTTTTTGGCATGTGGAAAGTGTACAGCTAACAATGAAGGACGTCCTGGAAGCTACCACATTCCATATGTAAAGGGCTGAGACTATGGACTTGTTGCCTCAAAGATATCCATACAGCCCATACAAATTATCAAACATTAGCATGTATATGATTGCTTTAAACCATTTTCCAGAATCCAAACATTACAGGTATCCCCTTCATATTTTTCCTCCCCTAACCAGAACCGATCATGTATTTCTGAATTTATAGTGTAGCTTCGCAATCCACACATTTGTGATTCTATTCCCTCTGTCTACAAATGCTGCCTAGTGCAATTTTGTGTATTGTACATTTTTACACAAAACATACACATATCATTCAAAAGCTAGTTTGTTTAATATTATATTGTTTTTTTTGGGGGGGGGATTTTGAGTTTTCATCTGATCAGGAGATTCCTCCAATAAGCATTTTGTGTTTGTTGTAATCTGATTGATTTATTTTTGCATTACACCTCAATTTGCATTTTCTGTTATTCACGTACTTCTAGAATGTATAATCCTTATGGTTCTTAATTCAAATTGGTCTTCCCCTTATTCTTCCTCAATTTTTTTTCCTATTGTAATTTGGAAATTACAGTTTGGGTTGTGTGTGTGTGTGTGTGTGTGTGTGTGTGTGTGTGTAACAGACTCCAGAATAGCACAGACTGGCTTCCAACTCACTAATTAGCCAAAGACAGCCTTGTACTCCCTATCCCCTTGCCTGTTTATCTTGAAGTGCTAGGGTGAGCATTGTACAGTGTGCACACTTGGTTACCCTTTCATAACTTATGTGAATTTCTAATTTAGCAAGTCCAAGTGTAGATTATGTCTCAGCCTCAATTTTTCTTTTCTTTTTAAGCCCCCAAATTGTCATAAGATCTTTCCGGCATTTACTATAGTTTTACCAACATTCCTACTGTCCATTGTTCCTTCCAATCCCTTCTCCCTTACAATTAGTTCCCTCCTTTTGAATCAAGAATGAAGGTGCAGAAATGGGAAAGATTTCTTAGTATTTGCTACTGTAGTGTCCTCTCTTCTGCTCTCTCTCTCTCTATTCCTCTCCCTCCCTCTCTGCCTCCCTCTCCCTCCCTTCTTGCCTTCCTCTTTCCTTCTCTTTAACTGTGGTTCACTGAATATGCACCATCAAAAGGGTATCTATGTTCTCTCAGCATCCTGAAATTGCAGTCCCATGTTCTCACAGAAACTCTTATCACTGTGGCTAAGAATTTATCTTTCATTGTATAATGTGTCATTTTTCTCTCTGTTTTTGAGAAGGCTGTGCTTGTGTCGTGTAACTTCACCACAGTGTTCGCAAATCTGGATTTTCTTAAGAAGCTACACAAGGGAAAGAGGTTATGCGAACTATTGAGTTTTGCAACTTCAATTTTAATCTCTTTGGTTACAGACGATGCAGCATTGGATCCCCCTCAGGCCTCCTGTGGCATGCACGTTCAAGCCTCCTTTTCTATGCTCCATTTCCCTTGCAGTCACTCTCAGTGTTTTTCACTCATATGTTAATCTCTCAGGGAAGCACTCTGAGTGACTTATCTGATTTCATTTCAAATTCAATCATTCTTCTCTTCCATTGTATATAGCCTACTTTTGAATACACGCATAGATTTTTCTCTCCTAATAGAACTACCACATTTTCATTCTTAATGCCTATCTTATTTCCCATGTTGTCCAGTATTTTCTACTTGCTTTGGGCCTTCTGCCTCTTTCTATTAATAAACATTTCAAATATGCTTATGGAGAATTTATCTCACATCTGCCTAGTGGATAGAGCATAAGGATTTATTTGCTGCATGGTTTCTATGTTTTGTCCATAATATTTTCTTAGTAGGGATCTTTTCATATTGCGCTACACTGAGAATTTCATGATGGTTTTGCATGCTATACCTTATGGATTTCTCTAACTGAAGAGAAGTTATTATATGGAATCTCTCTGACTGGAACTCCAGTTGGACAAGGAGAATTTGATGCTGGACTTTATCTGGGAAGTTGTCCAGTGACCCAGTGATTTAGCAATACACCTTATCTTCCCTCCTAGATGGGCATCAAACCCTTTCAGTTTTACTTAGGAGGTAGGAAGTTTTCCCTGGTCATTTCTCCCCAAAGGTAGACCAAGCTCCCTGAAGAAGTCTTTGTCTGGCAAGCACAGGCCCAAGGCCTGGTGCAAGCATGAGGGTTCATCACAAAGTCCATGTCATAACGTTTACATCTAGATCTGGAAAATCCCCATGAAGTACACAAACCACTTCCTGCTCCTTTATGTGCCTACAGATTGGCTCTTCATTTTTGGCACCTGAAGATTTCCCCATTTCATTTTGGGCTGGGCTGCACATTTTAATTGTTGTTGTGATAGTCCTCCTACGGATGCATCTATTTCAACTGAGATAGAGAGGCCTTGGGAAACAGCTCACATAATAGTCAAAGCATCATCATTTCAGCACCAATGTTTCTTACACTTTCTGCCTTTAACAAATGGCACACTGTGAGACTAACATGAAAAAAGATGTAACAGAAAGATGCCTGGAATGACTGGGATATCCTATCCCACTGAAGTATTCAGTAACTGCAAGAATAATAGGGTCAATTACTATGCAAGGATCTTGGAACACCACAGGAAGCCCCTAAGTTATTTATTCCTGAACTTTAAGTCTTCCAAGTATTTTAAAACTCCTCCTCTGCAGCTTAAGGAGATTCAGATTTAAACAGGTATTTTCCCTAGAGGATTACAAACCACTCATCGGAAGCTTACTACTAGTCCCGTCGTTATTTCTCACGTGAGGACACGGAGCACCTACGTGGAAGAAATGACTTCTGATATGTATTTCAAGGTCACCAGCTATCAATCAGAACCTTTTAACTACCACGGGAGGTTTTCTAAAAATGTAAATGTAGAGGCTCAACTGCCTTTGCAGCCATGAATACAAGTAGCTAAACCTTAGATTGTTGATTAACATAATTTAGTTAATTCATTGACGATTTAAAGACTGTCTGCTGTGAGCACCAACTGCTTGAGTTATATGAACTTTCTAAAAGTAAGGGAAGGAGAGTTAGTTTTCTTCATTTTAGTAGAAAGCTCTGTAAAAGTATTCTCTAGAATGCTTACACTCTGAATTAAGGAAAACACAGAACTCTTTAATTTGCTCTATTTGACTTGATTTTCATCTTATTATTCCCAAAGCTGGGAACTGGGAGCATTTCCCACCTGTCTTCAACAGTACCTGCCTACTTTTCTAAGGACCATGCAACATATACCCAAAGAGTGCTTCCTAAACACCAATGTACATAAAAGGGAAAGTTACAGGGTAACCAAACAAGACGTCCGAATTGTCCCTTAGAGCAGGAGAGGATGCACCAGAAAAACCTTTGCATTCTTTATTCAGTTTTGCCCTGAACCTCTAACTCCTCAGGAAGCCAGTGCCACAAATATCCTTCTGTGCTCTGTCACTTCAGCAATAAAGCTGTGTAAAAACACGAAGGACACTTGCAAAGATCCAAGTTCCCTCAGAAATCAGCAAAGCTATGGAATTTACAAAGCACCTACTTCCTAGAACTCATGGAAATTCCCCCACGTCTTTCCCTCTCTCCTGCCCTCCTTCCGCACCCCCAACACACCATTAATTGTAGGTTCTCCCCCAATATTTGACATGCTTAAGAATGTTGTCTTTTTAACAAGTGTCACAGTATTAACTTCTGGTCAGGACACTTTGAAGCAGTTAAAGTCTCACAAGAACTTAGAGGAAACATCTCTACCCTGAAGGGGAGGGGATAAAGCTTACTCTCTGGTCCCAGCTCTGCCATTTATGTATTTCCATTCATGACTCGGTCTTTTCATCTAAGGTAAAAGGAGTTTCATCACTGAGACTTCTCTCTCTCTCTCTCTCTCTCTCTCTCTCTTTCTCTTTATCTTATGGTTTTATAACAATACTGGTATTAGGGATGAGACATTGACTTACTGTTTTATTGCATATTACTTACTGATATCATAAAATACCCAGATCAGAGCAGGCTCAACCACCACAGTACAGCATAATGAATATGCTTTATACCTTAGTGCTTGTGGGGGTGGGGATTTCCAAAAATTAATACCAAGACAAATTAACAGCTGTGCCAGAAATCTCAAAGAACTCTAAATCAGTTCCAACTTTAAGCCATAATAATTAATATCTACTAATAATTAAGTGAATGATGTGTAGCTTCAGTTCCAGGTGCCTAAGCTTCCCTTTCTTGGCTCATTATTAAGAATTACAATTGCTGGTGCTGCAGACGATCCTTTGGACGAAGCATATTTCATCTGCTCGCCTAATGGACTGGCATCTTCTTGGAATTCAGTGTTCTAGAACTTAGTATCAATGGCAGGATAATTTATAATTGACTTCAACATCCCATTGGCAAAAGGTTCAGAATATTTCAAAACTTAACAGTCTCCCAGTTCTCACGCGCACGCTTATGTGAAAACACCAACCTTCAGTTAAGGATTTAGCAAAGAAAATACAGATGGAGGCTATTAATCGTGGGCAGTCACAAGAGAAAACACATAATCTAAGCCAGAAACATTGTGAAAAGGTGGCAATGATGGTATTTAAAAAACAATATACATGTGCAATCAGTCCACTTAAGACAGATGACAAAAACAACTCCAGAAGAACGAAGCCCTACTTGATCCATAAGCAGGAAAGCTGAGCATCCTAGACTTTCCAGCCCAGCAATGCTGACAGCAGTTGTCACTTCATTTTGTCACAAGGGCTTTCCCCCTTCATAAGGTCTGGTAGCTGGAGAAAGAATGCCACATTCTTTTCCAAGGTCAGGACTACCTGGCAGCATTGCAGTGTAATCCACCTAGGCAACGTGAAATGGTCCAGGTTGTCACATAAGAAAATGGTCACCAAAGGAAGTGGCACTATTCGGAGGATTGGCATTGTTGGAGTGGGTGTGGCATTGTTGGAGGAAGTATGTCACTGTGGGGTAGGCTTTGAGGTCTCCAATGCTAAAGATACCACCCCATGTGCTAGTCTACTTCCTGTTTCCAGCATATCAATATGCAACAGCTCCTTCTCCAGCACCACGTCTGCCTGCATGCTGTCACACTCCCTGCCAGGATGATGATGATACTGTAAACTGCCACTTCAGTTAAATGTTTTCCTTTATGAGAATTTCCAGAGTCATGGTGTCTCTTCACAGCAATAGGAACCCTAACCGAGACACTCAACAATGCATTTTATTTAATATAATACAGCAGAAATATGAGGCCAAGATACTTTATACTCATTTTTCTCACACTGCCGTCAAAATCTACTGTGTAGATTATAATTACAGCATATCTCACTTTGAACTAACCACTTTCAAATGTTCAAAAACCACATGCAGCTTGTGGCTACAGCATTGAAAGGCACAGTCTGAGTTGGTTGCACATTATGACAGTTGTATTTTTCCAAACAGCACTTAAATGACTGCTTTACAAAACAATACTTATTTTATTGACTTACAATGTGAATCCTGAGAAGATACAAGTAACCAACTACCACATGTGTTCTTAATTTTCTAATTTTTTTTTCAACACAGAATTTTCCTAAGTAGCCCTGGCTGTCCTAGAACCCACTCTGTAGACCAGGCTGGCCTGGAACTCAGAAATCTGCTTGAATCTACCTACCAAGTGCTGGGAATAAAGGCGTGTGCCACCACTGCCTGGCCTATATATGTTCTTAAAATGTATTCCAAAATAAGGTGAAAGACCAAAGCCATGTTCTGAGCATGCCTGGTCCCGTTCCTTCCACTCTTAAACAGACCTTTTCCTTCCCCCAGTATTCTGCCCTTGATCTTGTGCCAAAATATACAAGTGTAAATATGAGAGATTTGGACAGCGGCCTGCTAAAATTGCCCTTCTAGGGGAAAGGATAGAAAGCAATAATTCTACAATTAACAAATGGTGAATACAAGAAGGATGCTGGGCAGTGTTGGCTCACACCTTTAATCTCAGCACTCGGGAGGCAGAGACAGGCAGATCTTTGTGAGTTCAAGGCCAGCCTGTTCTACAAGAGGACAGCTAAGGCTGTTACACAGGGAAACCTTGTCTCAAAAAAAAAAAAAAAAAAAAAAAAACCCAAAAAACAAAAAAAAACCAAGAGGGGTTCTGAAAGAATGTTGGGACTTACCTCTTCTCTAAGAAGGAAAATGGCTACTTCTAAAACATAAAAGCTGATAAGTCCAGAAGAATAAGTAGTGACCAGGCCAGAAGAACATGGGTGAATGGGAGATATGAGAGCTGGAAAAGGGTATTCCACAGAAGACCAAAGAGAAAAGAAAAGTTTCCACGGCAGAAAGGGCTCTGTTGAGTCTAAACGTTGAAAATGCAGCTGGAGTTTAGAGACTGAGTGCAGCGAACAGTGACCCAAGGTGACAAACAACAAGCGGTGGCACCAAACCGAGGGTCTCCAGGGGAATGCAGGGCGGAAGAGGAGAAAGAACCAAATATGGGAGCTAGAGCAACACGTTCTTATTGCATTATCCTATCAGATGCACAACAGAGAAGAGGTTCATCTTCATCCAGGCTGGCCACCTCTGTATTGGTCTTACCAGTCCTCTAGGACTTGAGATGCACAATCGTGAAATCCCAAATAGGACAACATAGTCCTTGACTTTATTCACCATCTGCCCAAAGCTAACAGCTTCCTACCAGCTTCCCTTTTCTTACCAATCACTCGTGTGTTCAAAAACACAACAGAATATAAGGATCCCTCAGACAAAGCAGGTAATTTAACCAAGTGGTGGTAATTTTCCCTCCCTTACTATTGCTAATCTAAGGCCAATAATTGACCAAAAGAGGTTGGCTATGAGTAAATTATACTCCTTGTGTTGTGATGGTTTGAATGAGAATAGCCATTGAATGCTTGATCTCCAGTTCAATGTCTGTGGAGGATCAAGAGGTATGGCCTTGCTGGAGGAAGTATGTCACCAGGGACTGACTTTGTGGCTTCAAAAGCCTTGCAACACTTTGAATTAGCTCTCTTTGCCTACTGCTCATAGATCATGATGCTGAGCTCTCAGCTGTTCCTGCCACCAAGCCATTGCTCCACCATCACCCTCTGAAACCATAGACCAATTAAATTGTTTATTTTATAAGTTGACTTGAACATAGTGCTTTCTCACACCAATAAAAAAGTAACTAAGACACTACAGTAGCATTATTACTTGTATTTATACAATATGCTTGAATTATTTATTTTAAATAGTAAAATATATGATTATTAAGATAGAAAAGACATGCATTATATTAATATTATATATATATTAAATTGGGGTTTTAAAAACTTTCTAAATAAAGACTATATTACAGATTCTTATTTTTGTGCAAAGTAGTGAACGGTAACAGAAAAGTTTCAGAATAAAAATATCCAACCTGCCCTGTTATTTCAAAAAATGCCATAGAGAATCCTAGAGAGCACACAGATGGGAGGATGGACAAAGGGGCAGGTAAGAAAGTGGCAGCATTTAGCACATGCAGACTGATGGAGAGTAGACACTGATGTGCCCAAGACATAGAGATAGAAAGTAGTTTAGGATGTAGCATTGTCTTGACTTCTTTAATAACTTCATGTGGGCAGAGACAAAAGATGTGTGGGAGGGCAGCAAAAATAGGAAGTGGAAGTGTATAACCAGGGCACAGTCAGAGTTCCCTTCATAGGACAGACCCCTGGCTGGTCTATTTCACTCCAAATAGCATAAGCCTCCCTGAATGGCAGCAAAGAAAGCAAAAATGTATACCTCCCTGTGCCAAACAACACCCCCCTTCCCCCCCACTGAACAGCACTGACCCAAGGAGTCTGGCAGTGTGGAACACCTCTGTGAATCGTTAGGGATCTGTGACAGTTTCAAGGCAGAGCTATGTGCTAATCTGAATGGCTGCTCTTGGCATGTTGGCCAACATGCTAATACACCAGAGCGGTGAAAGGCAGTCTGAAAGAAGTCTATGAGTTTATTCTTGGCAGTGACCCCTTCACCTTCAGGGTTACTAACTTATACAGGAAAGATGGGGATGGAATTCTGAGAAAAGGGAAAGAGTAGATGAGAAACCGAGTTTATCATATCTACCTGTCCAGCGTGGGGGATTTGCAGGTAGAAGGAGAAAGTGGAAATGAACACACAGGTGAGGTCTTGATGGAGGACATCAGTGCCGTGGAGCCTGGCAGGTGAGGACTATAAGCTGAGTGCTAAGTACCCAGAGCAGGGCCTTGTGAATGCACAGATAGCGAAGAAGAGAGGGTGAGCTAAGGAGAACGAGGAGTATTCAGACAAGGGTAAAGAATATTTTCAAGGGAAGGACTAACCAACAGTGGCAAATGCCACCTGTGGGGTCATGGGATGTGCACTGGTAACTTCCCATTAGGCTCAAAATGTTGGAAGTCAGTAGCAGCGGAGGCAAGAGGAGTTTGTCAATGCTGATTATAGAGGCCATAGTCAAAAAGAGTGGAGAATGAAGAAACATTGACAGTAACTGTGGAAGAGGTCCTAAGAGGTCAAATATCAACAAGGAGGGTGGCTTCTACTCCCCTGCACCAAACAAAATGAACAAAGAGAAAAGATTATGGGAAGGTTGCTTTGGGTCTTATAGAACTCAAGAGAAAGGGATTAAAGGTAACACACGTTTGTGGAAGTGAGAGTGGAGGGAACAGCACCCAGGAGAGTAGTCTCTCTGCTAGAAGAAAACAACTTCATTGAAACAGAAGGAAAGAATGATAGAACAGATGTCAATTTGCTTATTCAGTTGCAGAAGTGTCGAGGAGATTCCAAATGTGGTGACTCCTCTTTATAGCAAATAATTCTCACCCAAGAGTTCCAGTACATATGTGAGGATTTTTAAGGAGAAAAAAAAAAGAAAGAAAAAAAAAACACATCTCCTAGACTACACTGAGTGTCTTCTGAGAAGGGTTGTTTCCGAACTGCTCTTCGGAAGTTCCACTGGAAGGAGGTCCTGTGAGTGACAGCCCCCTACCTTGGAAGTGGGCAGAGCACAGTCAGTCCCTATCCCTTCTAGTAAGTTGCCCAGTGTTCCCCAGGAAGACAGAAACAATAAAAGTTGGTCTCAAGTGCTACCCATGCTTGCCTCAATTCCTAACTCTGTCACTAGTCTGTTGGCTGATCTGCTTCCTTTCCCTTTGTCCTCATCTGTGCAAAGAAGCTGCAGATTGATGATTCAGAGCTGTAATGAGTTAAAGATAGATGACAGGCAAGGAGGGAGGGAGGGAG
>NC_022010.1:37759630-37760129 GCF_000317375.1 Microtus ochrogaster
GGGAAAGCATGTGAAATGGTGCTGTGTAGTTGTAGCAAATGAGTACTTGCAATGGCCCGGGCATGATGTACTAAGGTCCATGCAAAATATCAAGTACCTCATGACCATGGAACTCCTCAAATTAGAGTGTTATGTTTATACTTTGACAGCAATAATAATTTATCATGTATTTATGTATGTTTATAAATTAAGTAACACTAACAAACATGCACACATGCTTTGTACCATAAAATGTGCTTTTAAGTTGGTTATTATATATGCTTATCTCTATTTGTAGGATCGAAAGAAAATGGAGGCCCACATAGCATGTCTAAGCTGAAATTTATAAATCAAGATAATTGGCTATTATATAAAACGTTTTGCTTGGGGATAGAGAGATGGCTCAGTGATTAACAGCATGTACTGCTCTTGCTCAAGTCCAGGAGTTCAGTTCAGGCACCAATGTTGTGCAGCTCACAACCACCTATTACCTCAGCTCCAAGGGCATTGACACCTGTGG
>NC_022010.1:37762005-37790749 GCF_000317375.1 Microtus ochrogaster
AAAAATATGAATGATGTTACCATTGGACTGATAACGTTTTTACCTGAAGCCATAAATTATTAAATAAAATTCTTGTTCTGGGTGCAGAATATTTCCCTATAAGTTGTTGGTCAGGGAGATACCAGGGATCCCCACCACCATCAAAATAATGCAGGCTATTGTCATTCGTAATGCTTGCCACCAGACCTCTACAGTGATACCTTACTGTTGAAGACAGTACACAATTTAGTTGCACGAGATGAAGAAATAAAGTTGGAATTAAGTTGCAAGTTTCCTTTTTGTTTGCTGGCTTTAACAGTGCCAGACAGTGTTAACCAGGCCCCTGTGGAGTAAAGGTCAGAGTGGTCCCATCCCAAAGTAGACCCTATATGGTGTAATAGTGACCTACCAGGCAAGATATGGCACATTGGTACAATAATGTCATTACTGTTAAGGGGGTAACCAACGACTTTCTAATTTAGCTTGAGACTCATGCCAAATCTGCTCAAAAGCCCATAGTGAGGAGGTCATAGGCCCTCGGTGTGAACCTATTAGTACTGCTTCATTAAAGGGATGTGTTATCAAACTTTCTTCTAAATATTTATGTTTATACCCACAGATCAATGCTAGTACCAGCTTTACTGAGTGGTCTCTTTCATGCACTGAGCACAGTTAATGAGTTTCATAACTGGTCAAAATATTGAGAATAAGTGATCATTGAGGACTCTGCCTTTCAAACAGTTACACTAATCCAATCTGTGCTTCCTTAGTCTGAATATGAACATCACTATAAATAACAACATAAATAATGGCAGGAATATAAAAACAGACAACTGCAGCAGGATCTACACTGCAGCCATGGGAGAATACAGGGAAATGTTCACCATGTCCCCATCCTCCATGTAGGATTACTGCTGCGCTTCAAATCCTAGGATACTAGTCAGTTCTCATTATTATTAGGGAATCCTGGCATGCCCTGGCAGGTCTGCCTATGGGATC
Source organism: Microtus ochrogaster (assembly GCF_000317375.1). NCBI lineage: Eukaryota > Metazoa > Chordata > Mammalia > Rodentia > Cricetidae > Microtus > Microtus ochrogaster. Next base: position 37,762,984 of record NC_022010.1, read on the forward strand.
ACAGTGAAGGAGCTGCTTAATAATTTATAGTGACTTCTCGAAGGAAGAGCTGGGATGGCATCTCCTAGTTAGCCCCCCAGCGATTTCACAGAACAGATGTGACATGTTTGAGACCAATCAAGGACTACACAGAAGCTCAGAATTTGAAGGTTCCAATGGACCAAGGTTGTATCCAACTATCCAGCCAGAGCATTGGGCATCCAAAGATACATTCTTTTGGGTTAGAAGAGGTACAATGATTCATGTATATGCTAATTAAGAATGTCAGGTTTGCTTAAGTAATCACCAATTATTTTTTTTAAAAAATAGATTTTATGTCTTATTTTAATTTTTCAATGAACTTGAGAACTTATTATTAATAAGTACAGTAATCAGTTTGAAAGTAAAAACATCAAAGTACAATTATAGCTGTTCTTTTATTATTTTATGTAATTGGGCATGTGCAAAATTATGTTCATGAAAACAAAGGCAAAGTAATCCAAATCAACATACTGGGATAGCACCTATCATAAGTGATTCGCTATATGGAAACACTGGAATTCATAATGCATTTTATTTAATAATTGTGTAAACCACAGAGACTGTTGTATATTAAAGGAGGGTGTTCTTTGCTTCTGGTTTTTTTTTTTTTTTGATTTTCTATGAAAGCACAGTGGTATATCAGATATCAGATGCTGAACAAGTTACAGGTCGAAACTGGACGGGAATCATGCCCCAAATATGTCAGCCTTCAGGAAGATGCACAACTTACAATCACATAGCTGTGATACAATGACAAGTAGAATATGAAGCGGAAGTAAAGGCATACAAAAGTAAAATAAAAACCACTAAACCAAGTCTCCATATGATGTCATACTGAAGAATCTTAAAGTTAACTCTTTAACTTTGAAAATACTTTGAAAGAGATGCTCATTGTTGTAAAATATGAAACACGTGGAAAGGAATGAAAATAAAATAAAACAAAACTTTCATGGATGTCTTAGGAAACACAAACGTTAACCAATTTTGCCACGTATTTCTTGATAGTAATGTTGGAGAGAATCTTACAATGAACTGTAGTTGAGTGGCTCGTGCATGGGAAAAGATTTGAGAACTACATGCATTCAAAACCTTCCCCTGAGACCTAGGGAAAGCAGGACTAAGAAATCTTCTGGGACTGTTCGAGACTCCTTGCACAAACCATAACAATAGCTTTTCAAAATGAGCACCCCCATTTATTCCATTCTAGATTTTGAAAGGAAATGAACCATTTCCAGTCTTTAGTGTTGAACTAGTTTAATAAAATCAAAAATAGCAAAAACTTTGAGCGGTGCCACATTAATTCCACTTAAAGTCACTTTCAAACCTTTATTTCACACTTAGGCATTATCTTTTGAATTATTCAGTAAAACCCCATTTTTTGAATATATAATTCCTGTGAAAGTTTCTAAACCAGCAGTATCGGGTGCAAGCTACAATTAGACTAGATGATAGCTCAAAATTCAACCCAGGAACAAATGGTAAGATAATATCATTTCTGATTAAGCCCATCATCCAGAGTGTCTGGGCTGTCAAAAGAATTTCTTTTATTTAAATATCATGCTCTAAAGTTCTCGTTTTGAAATTTAAACTTACTCTAAATGAAGAAGGGGCCCCATGATAATCCAGGTATCTCAAGGCAGAACTTGCCAAAAGCTGATTCACATCTTCCGACACGCTAATTCATGAAAGGCTCTCCAATCTATCGAGTTCTGTTTTCCCAAATTAGACCACATCAGAAGCAGCTGCTTTGACTGAAAACTAATGGGAACTATCAAAGAGGGGAGAAGAGGGAAAGTCCTGTTATCTCTTATGTCATGCATTTCTGAGTCTGGGGAATTGCTAAAATATGCAGCCACAGTTTCTTCACCGCCTGTTTATGTGTTCGTGTGTTTTTTCTGGCCATGTTTTCTGCTTTATTGAAATTCTTCTCGTCCTTCCCTAGATCAAATGCCACCCTGGCAGTGTAGGGACTATAGTTAAATACCCAAGAGAAAAGAAAAAGAGATTGGCTGAGACAAAAGGTCAGGGAATCCTAGTCAGTTTAAAGCCACTGTAAGGAGCCAGGGATATCTGCCACCATTTTTATAGGAAAGTAATATGATATCAGATAGGTTTTTCTTTAAATTATGATCAGATAGTTGAGAGAGGAGACACACCAAGTTCAAGACTTCATAATACTCTACATCATAACAAGCTCCTTAAGTATGGCGAGGAAGATGAGAAAACAGGAGAAGCGGGTCACAGGATAGTTCTAAAGTTTAGCTTTTTGAGAAGTCCCCACATTGACTTCCATAGCAACTGCACCAGTTTGCAATCCCACAAATGATAAACAAGGATCCCCTTTCCCCAAATCCTCTCTGGCATTTGTTGTTCCCTGTGTTCTTGATCTTCACCCTCCTGGCTGGGATAAGATGAAATCTCAAAGAAGTTTGAATCTGCATTTCCCGAATTGCTAAATATACTGAATACTTTTAAAGACATTTCATAGACATTTTAATATTTTCTTTTGAGAACTCCCTGTTCAGATTCACAGCCCATTTTTATGTTTTTGTAACTCTTGTTTTTTGAGTTCTTGGTATAGTCTAGACGTGGTCCTCTATCAGATGTGTAGCTGCTGCAGACTCCCTACCACTCTATGGGCCTCCTCATCACTCAATTGATTATTCCCATTGCTGTGGAGAAGTTCCTTAGTTTTAGGAGCCCCCATTTGTGAACCAATGATCTGTGGTCCTCAGCGAATGGAGTCCTATTCACAAACCCCTTCCTTACCCCTGTATTTCATCGGGAACAACATGCATTTTCTTCTAATCGGTTCAGCATTTTGGGTGTCTCGATAGGAGGGAATCCATGCCCTTGTATTGTAAACCTAGCCAGGCAGGCACTCCTGACTGGGAAGATGGGGACCCGAGAAGAAAGCCTATCAAGGCCACTTTTCCAAACCAGTATAATTCCCATCTAAGTACCCATCCACATATCCCCAGCTCAGCGGAGCTCCCATCCCTCATTAAAGAAGCTTCTTATTGTAGCATAGGGGAGACCACAGAAACCCACAACTGGTCAAATACGGAAAGCAAGTGACTAGTACAGGGTGCATTCCAGACTGGTATATCTACAACCTAACCAATATACCTAAACCTCAGGAAATATCACAGAAGAGTGGGGAGAAAGATTAGAAATCAGTGGACCAGAATCTTGTATATATGACTGAGAGATGCACCCATTCAATCTTTTTTTTTTTTTCTTTTTCGAGACAGGGTTTCTCTGTGGTTTTGGAGCCTGTCCTGGAACTAGCTCTTGTAGACCAGGCTGGTCTCGAACTCACAGAGATCTGCCTGCCTCTGCCTCCCAAGTACTGGGATTAAAGGCGTGCACCACCACCGCCTGGCACACCCATTCAATCTTAATACTATGGTCATCTAAAAAGGACCTATGCAATGACAACATGAGCTGACACTCCATCCTGGGTGGAGAAAATCTCACTTAAATCCATAGATAAAGAGTTATAGGCTGCTAAGAAAGAGAGAGTCTTTTCAAGGAACAAGCTCCCTTAACGGTTATCGAACCCCAGAATAGTCATTCCTAGATACATAGGAGCAGCACTAAGTGGCCCCAGTAGGTGGTGATGGTGGTGGTGATGGTGGTGGTGATGGTGGGTGGGTGGGTGGGTGTATGAGAGAAAGAAAATAATTGATAAATTGATAGATAATAGATAGATAGATAGATAGATAGATAGATAGATAGATACATTGACAGACAGATAGAATCTCAATTAAAAAGTCATAAATCTGAAAGGGAGGCAGGGGAGAAGGGAGAAGCTGGATGAAAGGAGGAAAGCAGGTAGAAATGATGTAAATAGAGTACTTCTGTATGTAATTTTCAGAAAAATATAAAATGAAGTTTAACAATATTGAGCCAAGGATGTCAACTACGTGACATAACAACTTTACTTGAATCAAGCTACTACCCCCTTGCAGTTCCTGGAAAGTCCTGAATTAGTGCCTGGTGAATGAAAATGAGTAAAACACTGATGAGACAAGACCCGTGAATGTAAGTGGGGAAATAAAAGACAGGGATCAGGGAAACGGGAACTTTCAACTTGGCAGACAAAAGAGGTTGGTGACAGAAAACTGACATGTTTGCTAGTGTCACTCATTAAGTGACAGTAAGAAAACACACTAAGAAAACACAAAACAGATTGGGACCTGGAGGGAGATCATAATTTCAAACTGAGGTGGGATATAGTCTGACATGAAAGAGAAACACAGACATGATGTGAATCAGAAATAAAAAGCAAGTGAGCCATCACCAGGGGGGAAACCATAGTTGATAAGAGAGAAAGGGGACACACGGAAGCAGAGAATATCTTTGTCAAGACTTACTACTCAGCAACATTAATATTCAAAAAGACAACCCGGGTTTTGTGGACCACTGTCAACAAGCTCAAGAACCTCTGAGAAATAACTCACTTGAAAAGGGAAGTACTAGAGAAAATGATTCAAAGAGTAACTTGGAGAGGGTGAGGAACATCTCTGGGAAGCGGGTCTGTGTGATGAATAGGGGCTTGCAGACCTCCAAGGAAGACAAAGAAAGCTACCATTTGGGAATTAGCAGAACGTGTATCTTTTCGTTACATTAATTTGCTGACTGTAAAGTATACTTGTGAACAACACTATACTCAGAACCCTTGAAAAACTAAACACAGCAAGGCCTTCAAGCACATAGCTCCCACGCTGTGAATCCTACCTGGGAATATGCCGAAATCAATTCAGATGAGGTCTAGACCTACTGGAGACCTAATTTAGAAAGCCTGCGAAAACCTCTTATGAAAATCCAAAGAGTTGGGCTAACATTAAAAAATAATAAAAGCCCTACTGTGAAATTATAAAGTTCTCGTCTCAAACCACATTCTAAGCAGCAGTTCTGAGGACAGCTAACCAAATATTACTATGCAGAGGAATAAAGTGATCTCCTAAAGGCCTCATACAAATACTAAATTCTAATGCCAACTGAAGATACTTTGGGGTTATCAGACCAAGCATGGGTTACTGTATTTTATTCTAAGAAACACTCTCTATAATAATATTGATATACTGAGATGTTTCTAAACTGGTAAGTACTTCAACCCAAATTTAAGCTAGGTGTTCTAATTCTCAGGCTAGAAAAACAAGGGTATAAAGTGTAAATCTCTCTCTCAGTCTTCAAGCTTGTTAATTGCATGTCTCTAGAGAGGAGCAGAGCCACAGAATGAAAGCCACAGGATAGGAAATAAGGAAAAGTTAGACTGAAGGTTATAAGATACAGAATAAAGATAGAGCGTTCTGGGATAAACCACGATTTTTGTTTTAAGATACCTTAAACCTTGGCATTCAGTGTTGTCCATAGAACATGTAAACATTTCCATGAGTCTGGAATAGTCTTAATATGTTCTTGACGGTAAAGTGGTATGATGACAACCCTCAATGTCTTGCCTGCACATTAACGTTTGGATAACCAATGGGAGGGGCTGTTTCTTCCACTCTCAGCATTCCTTGGTTGCTTGTAGTTCCTCTAGGGTTGAGGCCCCATGAGATTCTCCCCTTTCATTATTAGCATGTCTATTAGTATTGTCTCTATTCAGATTTTGTCTAGGCAACTATGTTCTTGAGATTTGGTAGGTATAGCTTCTCAGCCCTGATTTATAAACATACTTTATATGGACTGAAAGGGGGATATATATATATATATATATATATATATATATGAATGAAAATGCATAGAGTGTGTGTGTATGTGTATGTTTGTGTGTGTGTGAAAATGAAAGAAATGGAGACAACATCAACAGAGAGCATGGGAAGGGTTGGAGAAGGGAAGTGAAAGAGGAAACTAATATAACCATATTTTAATTTCAAAAATATTAAAAAGTTTGAAGCTACTCATCTACAGAACGATTACACATAAAAAGAAATAAACAGTGTTTTTTTTTTTCTTCCTGTCCATTCTCACTCCAAAATTTAAGAAGTTTCCAAGAGAATCATTTTGTATTAACAGTGGAGGCGAGGGAATCAATAGAGTTAACCACAGATGGTATAGTTGGCCATTGGCCAAAATAAGATTCCTCACTCCTAAGTATTCAAATACAAAGCTGTTCCATGGATGATACTAGGAGTGCTCTAGCTCAAAGTTTCCTTAAGAAAGAAAAACAAAACAAAAGCTCTTGTCTTCTGTGTGGATTCCTTCTTCAGTATTGGGGTAGATTATAAATAAACAATAGATATTTGTCAAATAGCTGAGAGTGTAAATGAATGAAAAGAGGAATCACAGAGTTCCACATTTTGAGGCGATCACACGTCCTCTAAAGTCATCTATATCCCCAAGACTCAATCACATTAATGGCGCATTGTCTTGCTTTGAATTGCACCATGTGTGGGGAAAAAAAAATGATCAGGAAAGTTTACCTCCAATTTCTGAAAGAAGAGCAGCACTGATGAAGATGTTGCTGAGCACTGTTGAGTGTCCTCTCTTCCAGAACTGTATTTATCTAGTTTTATTAGGCATATGTCATTTTCAAGAAAATTTATTCAACAAATCCATTTCCTGCAACACCAACGTGTTAAGCAAAGTGTATGGATTGTCTTTTACTACAAAATAGGCAAAGAGCCATGTTCCATTGATGGGCGCCATGATTTCATCAGTCAACCAACTAGTGGTATGATAAAGTCCTATGTACACCCTAACATCTACACAGGAATCATACAAATTATTTCTCCAAATATCCTTTATATTTGATACATACTATGAAGCAGCCTCAACCTCATAATATCATGATAGTGTTTTCTAAAACAAGAAGAGTCTTTCTTAAGGAATAGCTAAAATGGACTTGTGTAGAATTCAAGTTCAGACCATTGGCTAAACTTATTTTCTGGCAATGTAAGATAGCATGGTCAGTGACTAGAAAAAAAGAAAGGAAAAGTTTAAATACCAGTAATGCTTCCAGGAACAGATGATAAAAACTAAATATCACTGTAAGCAGTATTTCAATTAAAATCTTCAATTCTACATCCTCTAGCAGAGAGGCACAATCAATTTTCAAAAACCATATAAAATATTAGGAGTTATGAAACTCAGAGAATGCCAGCCTTGATATATAATAAATGTTCTTTCTGTCACTTAACTAGTGATAAAAAATGTGCCTCAAGGGAGATCCCAAAGCCTGAGATATCTTGAGGTTTGATAATTTATAAATGAATTTTCTCTCCAGCACTGTTTCATTTCATGTGGTATCCTGTACTTTGACATGTTTCTAATGTCCAGTTTAAATCCATCTAAAATATGATGTTCCTTGAATGGATGAGATTGTTCAACAGGTAGGGTACTTAACACCACGCACGATGACGTGTTATCCCCAGATGATAAAAGGCAAGAATGGCTGACTCCCACAAGTTGTCCTCTGACCTTGGTACACATATAGCCCACACCCCCCATACACAAATAATAAACATGATATCATACACTGACTTAGTCAGAAATTCTTTTACTTCATTGCATCAGTGGCTCCTTTCCTGCCTGCTTCATTTAGTTAGCATCTCATTGAGTTTCCACTGGTAAATAAATCAATGTGTTTTCCAGTAAAAGAACAGCAACAACAAAATGCTCCCACAGTTCATTGTTTTTAACCACTCCAGCTTTGAGGTCCAAGCAAGTCTCTCTTGAATAGTGTAGTGAAACTCTACAAAGTAAAATCACAAGAGAAAATTTTCAAAAAAATTGATCATTGCATGATCAATTATATTAATGTAGTTAAAGAAAATACAGGTAAGAAAGGAATTAAACATATTTGCCAATTTTTTTTCCATTTAGTATGCACAGAAGCTCTTATAAAACTTTAAGTAAAGTCTATTGTAAAACTATTTTCTTAAAACTAATACAGAGACGTCTTAGAATCCTCCACGAGTATTCTACTTAGCTTCAGCTAGACAGAGCCAAGAGTTGTCTCATAGAGTCTCAACTGAGGGATTTCTTGGACCATATTATACTGTGGGGATATATTTGAGGCATTTTTTTCTTGATTGGTAATTGCTGTTGGAAGGCCCAGTTGACTGTGAGTGGTACCATCGCTAGTCAGGGGTTCCTGAGCTGTACAATAAAGCTAAATAAATAGAAACTAGGGACCAAGTGAGTAAGCACATTCCTCCACAGTTTCTGCATCAGTTTCTGCTTCCAGGGTCCCACTGTGCCTTCCCTTATGGATGAGCTACAAAAAGCCAGTTGAAATGAACCCTTCCCTACTAAAATTGGTGTCAGCCGGTGTTTCACACAGCAACAGAAAGGGTATCTGTAGCAGAAGTATGCGCAGAGGCAGGCGGATCTCTGTGATTTCAAGACCAGCCTGGTCTACAGAGCTAGTTCCAGGACAGGCTCCAAAGCCACAGAGAAACCCTGTCTCGAAAAACCAAAAAAAAAAAAAAAAAAGAACGATAGAGCTGAATCTCAGAACCCCCTTTACTCTAACTGAGAAAACTGAATGAGCTACGGAAGACAAAGGACAAGGTCAATGAGGCTCGTTTTTGCTGCAGTGAGTTAGGACTGGTTTAAAATCTTCCATTCAAATGTCTACAGGCAATAAAATAAACACAGAAGATGGTGGCGTATCAACAGCTTTTGAAAAAGGAACTAGACAAGAAGAAAGCCAGCAGAGGAATAAAGTGTTGATAGAAGGCAACTTTTTAATTAGAACCAATCAATATTTTATTCCCCCACCACTTACAACGTCCCCCAGTAAAGTGAGACCAGAGTAAATATGTTTCCTGAGGAGTATTTAACACCAAAATGACTTGCTGGTCTCAAATGTAAATGTAAGGACCAGACAGGACTAAATTTGAAATCAATAACAAAGGCTATTCCTCATTAACCCAACATTAAGAAACCAAAGTTGGTCAAAAGAAAAATGGGTCCTTTTCTGAACTGCTTACCACAGTAATATCTCAGTTCCAAGTCAAACACATAAGACAATGTAACAAGGTTCCTTCTGCATCCATGCAGATGCTACCTCCTCCCTAAGAAGTTACTCTGCTTGAGAAAAAGGAAGCCTGTAACACAACCAAGCAAAGTATGAATGAGGTGAATAGCCATTAGGATTGAACTGGGGAAGAAGGGAGGCCATAAGGTTCCACACATTTACTTAATAGCTACATATCAAATGAAAATGTATCAATGATATTTTGCTATTTTAATATTAAGAAAAATTAGGCTAAAACAGTGATTTCCTGTCTTGCCCAAGATTTTCGAGTTTATGGAGCACTGTCCTTAAAATTTAACTAGCACTGAGTCTATGAGCACACTAGTCATTAATAGAAAACTGTGTTTGGATGAGGTATTTCTGACCACCACTAAGGAGAGAGTTTGGTATGACAGTTCTTACCATCCAGGAACTCATACTCCAGAGGTAAAGACAGCACTTACACCATAATTACAAGATAAAGCAGAATGAACTGCACATAACGGGTACAAAGCCTGGGCAGGAAGTGATTCATGCCACCTGGGAGGAACTCAGAAGATCGGGCAGGAGAGATGGGAGTTGTGCAGAGCTGGAAACAATGGCAGCGCTGCAGCCGGGTGGATAAAGACAAGAGAAAGGCGTCTGGATAAATGCAGGATGGGTATAGAGGTTAACCATACCCCTACAGAGAAAAACAAACAACGAGAAACGGAAAGACTGAAACAGATGGATGAAGAAAATGTTCTACGACAGTGAAGAAGATTGCAGTTGACTAAAGAGGTTCGTGGCGAAGGTGGAAAAAGACTTGGTAATGCATGCTGGTGAAGCTGTATGTTCAGCTATGCATTCATTTTTTTAAATTTAATTTCATTTTACATTCTAACCACTTCTCCCCCCCAACCCCCTTGCCTTCCCACCCAGCACACCTCCCATCCACTCCTCCCAAGCAGGAAAGGCTCCCATGAGGAGTCAACAAAGTCTGGCACATTAAGTTGGGGCAGGACCAAGGCCCTCTCCCTGCATTAAGGCTGAGCATGGCATGCCACCACAAGGAATGAACTCCAATAAGCGAGTTGATGGAACCAGATGCAGACATCCACAACTACGTATGCATTTTTAAAGGACAGATTGTGACTATGTATTAGATAATTACTCTTGAAATATAGGCATTCAAAAAGAGACTTTCTGAAAGAACACAGTGAACGTACAACTTAGAATGCAGTAATATGTATTTGACTGGAGTTCTATTACCTTGCTAGTAAGGACTTTCCAATTAGTTCTATATGCTCATTCCCAAATAAATGACACACCAAAATTCAGCAAATGTCTGGAAACTGACTTGATTATCACTATTCAAGTACAGTTCCCTCTAACAACTGCATATATTTCAGTATCAGCATTAAGCAAAAGCCCCAGAGATAGGTGTGGTATTGCAAGGAGGCATAGAACTTAGGGGAAGCCCAATCCTTTCTTCATCTTTTTTAAATTTGTATTTTCTAATTTACCCATGACCCTCTCGTGAATGGATTGACTGCAATTAGTTCCTTTTTTCTCAATTTAGAGGAACAAAACCTTTAAATCCTAGACACAGCTAGGTACACATCCCAAGACATGGGTCACAAATAGGCATCCACAAGGATACATTGTATATATCAAGGCCTGAGGCAAAATGTCTAACTAAAGTGTCATTTCCCAAAACAGAATTTCAGACACCCGCCTGGAATCCAATAATGAACCAAGGTGTGTACAGTTGCTGCTCTCCAAACCTCACAGGTATACATCAGCTCAAGCAAAATCAGGTACAAGTTGCAGGATTTGTGGGCAGCTAGAAACAAACACACACGTGCACACACATGTGTGCATGCACACACACACATACACATGCACGCACACACCTCCCAACTCCTTGTCTGAGCAAAAGTTACAGAAGACAAAGCCCCCAGAACCATGTAAGAAAAGACAGAGGAAGCCAGGAAGTGAATGATTGCAAACTCTCTCTCTTTACAGAAGGGAAATCAATCTCTAATCTCTCAGAGAAATGCTCTGTGTATATAGGACTACCGACATTGCTTCCTTTCCTAGAACTAGAAGATTCAGAATGATCACTCACATACCATTTCCCTCTTCTTCATAACTGCACTTTGGTTACAAAAATCCAGCCCAGTTTTCTTGAACAACAGAACATGATGGGAGCAATTCTATTTCTGTCCATAGGAGACTTGGGTTTCCTTAGAACTTGAGGTTCTCTTTACTTCTCAACATTCTTTTTTTATTCAGACGTAGAAAAACTTTCTTACACCTCCCTGGAGTGATTTTTGGTCCTTTAAAAAAAAAACCTAACACCACTGAATCAATATTCTGTGGGTAGAACAGGTAGAGTTCTTTGCCTTAAATGGAGTCAACTTCTATTCTCACCAGGCGATTTGTATAAACACCTGAGTTGGGGTACTTACATTTTGTCCCTCACTTCTCCATTTTGCAAATTTATTCTGACCTGAGGCCACTGTAAGATTATCTGGTTCATCATCAGAATCCCCTAAATTAAAATACAATACATAAATGACAAACGAAACAAAATTAAAATCTTTTCTGGAAATTTTCATCTGCTCTTTTTCTCTTTATAACAACTTACATAAGATCCCAGGTTTTCTCTAGTGAATCTCATCTGTGCTTCATTTAAATTCCATTTGACCTTAGCTTATAAAACATAGTAAACACTGTAGCACAGTGGGTTTTATTTCAAATCCTCAATGAGACAGAATAGCCCCCAAAGTGAGGTAAAAACAAACAAAGACTGATATTTTAGACAAAGATATCTTTGCTAGCAAATCACAAGTAATTAAAGCAAGGGACACACAAAACAGCACCCTAACAAAACAAGCCTGTCCTTCCTAATAAGCAGGGAACAGATTCATGGTTTATGGCTCCAGTCACGTGTAGTTTTTATCCTATGGAGAAAAGAGCCAGAGCAAATGGCCTTCCAAGCAAACAGATCTTTAGCTATGCTTCTTGTTTTCAAAGAAGAAAACCAAGGTTTATTTCAAGCTCTAACAGCACAGAATGGACACGAGATTATGAAAAACAAACCTAAATTAAATCTAGAATCTAACCAATACTGCAAAGTTAGAGACCCTGACTTGGAGGGCCTTACTGTCCTAATACGGAGAGTGGAGACACTAACTGAAGGCCCATTCTTTGCTGAGCAGGCTGTTGAGACATCTCAGTGGTTCAGAAAGCAGTTTCGGTTCTTACAAAAGATGGGGCTTGATCCCAAGCTCCCACACGATGACTCAAAACTGCCTATAATTCTAGTTTCAGAGGATCCAAGTTGTCTTCTGGCCTGTGTGGGCTTCTACACACATGTGGTACCCTTTACATACACTTAATCCACACAATACACTTAAAATTAAAAAAAGCTAAGAACTGTACATAAACTCCAACTAAAAGGCATTAATCTACCTGTGGCTAGAAGGAGGGCATCTGAGGGATGCAAATACTACACACTGATCAAAGGCAGACGAATAAGTAGCCTTTGCAAACAATATCTGTTCAATGTTGACTCTGTCCAGACAAATAAGCTTAGTCTAGACTCACTTATGTAACTCTATATTCTAAATTGTTAGTGAAAACTGTAACTTACAAGCATTTTGGAAAGCACTCTAATGTCTAGCTTCACTGGAGGCAGCTTAATCCCCAAACCCTTTGGGCTCAGTTTCTTGTTGAGTATTGTTGTCAGTGAAAGTATATGGAGATAAGCTGGTCTTACTCCAAAACATGGTTGTAAAAGTGGGGGGTCATGCAATTGTATTTATCAAATAGTCCCTGGGAAAACCCAATCAGAGACAAAAAAAAAAAAAAGAGAGCGGGGTGGTTTGCAAACAATGGGATTTCTATAAGAACTTTTTCTCTTGTAGACTGGGAGACTTTTCAAGACAACCCGAACAACCCTTCACACTGCTCTCAAATGTCAAGGCCTTGGGGTCCAGCCATGGCCTTGCCATGCTTCCTATGTCACCCTCTCCTGGAGCTGCCACTGTTCTAGTTTTCTTTAGGGTCTCCCAAGAAACAAAGAAACATTGCCCTCCTCTGCCTTGAACATCTCAGCCTTCCACCCTTTTCTGTTTGTCTCATCTTTTAGAACTCAGCTTAGACAATACTCCAGGAGAAAGGTATGATGTAAGGAAAAACTAGATAGAATATCTCCATTTCACAGTCAGCAAACTGAGGCTCAAAGAGATTAATAAGCACACTTAATGTTCTTAAAAATAACACCCAGAATTCCTACTGACATCGCAGTCTACAGTTCATTTGTCTAATGGTTCTGCTATGAGTTGAATGGTTACCTAAACAAAGAAAGAAGATTTAAAAAGCTAAGAGAATAATCGTGCAAGGCTATGATGAATTCACTAATAGCCACATGACTCTGGAAAACATCTGAGAAACTTTTGAAGCAAGTGTTTATGTTTACACTCAAGAAAGTCTCCCCACTGGGCCCAAGTCTCCCAGTGGATCCTCTGGTGCTTGCTGTCTCTGAGGCTCCTGAGGTACAAAGGGAATCCCAGCCAGGAACCTGGCCCAGAGCAAGATAGCCTTGGGATGCCTCCTCAGCACAGAAGACCCCCATCATCTTTTCCATTTCACTCTTCTTCCTTGGGGACTTTAGACCACACACAGGGCACACAGCAGAAAAGCCAGGCAATCATTCTCTACTCTTCTTGATCTCGGACTGAGCTGTCTTTCCAGAATACTTTTCCAGCTTCGCAAAGCAATTATGTTATTTAGAACCAGAACCTCTTAGCTCGGTGGGGTAGGAGACGAAAACAATGGGGCTTAGTGATGACTTTCTGATTACAGTAGCTAGAACCACTCTCACCAGCACACTGAGTATTGTGTTCTCAGTTTTCTATGATTGGGGGGCAGGGGGCTGGATTCACTAATGCATTGCTAAAAAGACTGAAAAAGAACGTTTGGAGAAACTGTAAATCCCAAAGCTATTTATAAAATGTTTGCTATAGTGTCAGGCATGGTGGCACACCTCTTTAATCCTGGCACTAGAAAGGCAGAGTCAGTAAGATATCTATGAGTTCAAGGACAGTCAGAGCTACATAATAAGACCCTGTCTTAAGAAAACAAAAACAAACAAAAAACGGTTTATTACATCTGGTTATTTTAAAGACATTTGGCAGCAAAGGTTCCTTCTCTCATGGGCTCTCAGGTGGTGACTTTGGAGGCTGAGCCCCATAGACACAGTGCTTCTTTCTCTAGAGAAGGAAAGTTCCATAGATCCACAAGCAAGTCATTAGCTAAGGTCAAAAGTGTTACCCAGGATGGCTATCTGTCTAAGAAGGCTGTGCTGGGAGGGTTCATACAGTCTGCAATAATCCCAAGCGACACACCAATAGCAAGCACCCGGTAAAATGAAACTCTGGAGGAACAGACAAGATCAATCAATCATGATCAGACCATTACAGAAATATCAACACACACACACACACACACACACACACGCACACACCTGTTCACTAGGAATAGAACCAAACAGCACGGTGCTCCCAAACCTGGGAGGACTTCTAACAATCCAGATTTATGAGACAAAATCCTTGTTTCTAAAGGTCTAAAAATATTCCTAGTGCTTTCTCAACTACAGAGACTGCCTCATTTCCTGCAAACTGTTTTCCTAATTCTGTTCAAGAATATCAACTTCATTAGAACGTTAAAGATTGAATCCTGTGTGGGGACTTGACGAAAGAAAGCCAGACACCACAGTAGCTACTGCTCTACAATGTCCTTACGGTGGGGATAGCAGTTGCTGGTAAGAATGTCCTGCCTTATAGAAATGGGATTTAAAAAACAGTAAACATCACTTTAAACAGAAAGACATCAGATAAAATGAAAACGTGGCTTACTAAGTTAGCGGCTGGGTAGCAGTATGTCTTTAACAAACATCAAACCAAATATCATCTGATTAGACTGATTTTTGCATTTCAGACATAAGCCTTTTAAAAGGAAAATGCAATAAAGGTATTTGCTGTAAATGTAAAATCGCATGTGTCAGACTATACGTACTCTAATTTGTAAAAGTCTACTTTCCGTTCCATAGACCCCAGGAGTAAGCATTCTTTCGCCTCTTGGGTACATAATCTTAAAGATTTTCTTTTTTCGTGAGGCTGTCTTCCTTTGCATGGAAGGATATTTTTAGACGTTTTGGCAAGTTTGATAGTAACATGTTGAATAGTGTGCTGCTACATGCTATTTTAAACATCTGCCAGAGGAAGCTGGAAGAACACTGAAGTATTGTAAACAACTATAATTTTATGGGAGAAAGAAAAAGGCTCTGAAAAATAAGAAAGAAAATCAACGAAATGTGGTAAAATTGCAATCACTTTTCTGATTTAATTTATTACAGATGTAATCATACTACGTCGTTTTTAAAGGGGAAATGGTGTAGAAAACCAAGGGCTTTAATTAGGGAAAGTATTCTTTGTGGTTTAGGGGAGGGATTTTTTTTTCCTTGTTGGTGTTTTTGTTTAATAGCTTAAGGGAAGGGACTCAATTACACAGGGAAGCAACAACGAAAGCAAAATGTACAGATTGGACTTAAATCACACAGAATTTAGATTTATCTAGTTATTCTGTACTTTCCAGAGAGAACGCCATTTGCAAAATGATAGCGACCCTGGATAACTGCCAAGCACCTTGTCCACTCTGACAAACAGCAGCAATTCCACCTTGTCTTGATAGGGCCTTCTACTGGTGTCTATTGAGTCAGGAGGAAAATACCTGAGACTGGCTGCGCCTCTTGAAAAGAAAACAAAAGCCAGACATAATAACCCATGTCTGGGGGGGGGGGGCAGACGAAAAGACCAAGCGCAGGGAATTAGGCAGTGCCCACATTTCAGCCACTACTGTAGCAAGTTTGGCTCATACAGGGACTTCACACCAAAGGAATGTCTCCGATAATGACCATCGCACTTCTCTATTAGGAAGTGAGAGAACAGAAATGTTCGAAGGGCTTTTTCATGGTCCAATAGACTCAGACAGCACGGCAGTTCAGGGTCTCCAACATTTCATTTTTCAAAGAACTACAACCCACACAGTGAACAAGTTGTTAACAAGCCCTGCGCTGGTTTCAGGCTTTCACTATCTCTTCTTCTTCAGTGATTCATGCTGGCTAGAGGTGACGGTAGTCTCAGAACTATAATTGCCATTGTTAGCCTTCACTGAGTGACCTCTACACTGTGCATTCTGATTGCGAAATAATATGGATAATCCTACCACTGCTACCAATATCTATCAGACAAAAAAATTATTCCCATAAATTGACAGCAGACACCCACCTCTCCTGCTAATTTTTTTCTGCTATACTGCTAATAGAGCAAACCAAAATAAATGAAGTGGAGTTACTTCCAGTCTCAATTTTGTCATGCTTTAGGTGTGTGGTATCAGATTGAAAAAATTGCCATGGCCCCTTGTATTTCTCATCTCTTCAAATCAGGATTCTGGTGCGCAGTCCCAGAGTACACCAGCATGTGATGCCCCAGGGACCCTGCTCTCAAAACACAGTTGCACTCGAAGGCCCTGTGAGGCTCTGCCTTGCCAGTTTCCATGTCTTCAGTCTGCATTTCTGGGCGCTTAAAAACAGAGCCATTGTACCATGATGAGTTCTAGATTTTTGATGTGTTTGTATGGTTTTGGCCTTTTTTTCCAGACTAGAACTTGGTGAGTTTAGAAAAGAAACAGGGAGATGTTCACTGTGTCTGCCCTGAAATCCGAACCACAAACCATGCCCTTGCCCATTAAACACCTAGCTTAGGCTCAGTGCCTGAGCTGAACTCTCCTAAAAGTCTGGTCCCTGGAACGTGTGTCTCAGTGCTAGAAGATCACGGTGGAAACTCCTTCCTAAGGCAGGTTTTTCCCCTTCATCACTTTCGCGTGTAGGACTCAGTTTGCCAATCAGAAGGACTTGGCTTGGAGCATGAACAGTTTTGAACGAGAACTCAAATATTAGGTGACCCCACCATCAAAGCACTTACAAAATGGAAAACAGTTCCCCTCTGTTGGTGCTGAGTGGCTTCCACTGGATCCACTGAAAGAGCCTCTGCGGAAGTGCGGTGTGGAAGGGGCCAGTTCAACAAACAGTCTCATCCCACAGTATGGGAATCATGGTCGCCGACATAAAATCAACACATTAATTATTTGGCTTTGTTAGTAGCAATATAGCACAACTATCATCTTCCCCAAAAGCTCTTCCACACCCACACCTCCGTTTCTGCAGAGTTAAGGAGGTTTTGCAACAACCCAAAGCCTTTGGTGTACGAATTCACTCCTTGTGCCCTTTTGCTAAGGAATGCCTTAGCAATTGCTACAGTCTTTCTGCTAGGTTGTCATGTGACCCTTTAGCTAAAGCAAGTCAGTCACCACGATCCTCAAGATGAACACTGAGTGTGTAAACAAGAGAAGCAGATTAAATGAGCACCAAAGCAAATAGTAAGCCCAGAGAATCCCTTGTTTTCTAATAAGGCACTAAGGGGAGAACCTCAGGAAACAGTATACAATCCTTTCCCCCAACACACAAAGTCATGTTAACTGTTCATCTACAAATCAACATCTGCAAACTGAGTTTATCGCATCCATTCACAGTTATGAGCAACTTATTACTTCTATTAGCTTGTTAGCTGAGAAGGTCAAGTAGCATCGCCTCATAAACACCACACAAGTATCCCAACCACAGTGCGACCTCCACTCCAGAGTCGGCATACGTGAGTCACACTGGGTCTAGAGCCTTCAAGTCCCTTGCAGATTCCATAAGCCCCGAGAGGAAGGTTCCAAAGGATTTATACTGCCCTTTAAAATGCCATGTTCAATATGTAGAGATAATTCTGCTTTTCTTTTCAGTCTCCACTTCACCAAAAGGCACAGGCCAAATTAATAGGATGTAAAAAGGAAAGACTTTGGCAGCTGCTGAGATAGGACCATCAACGGTTTTGTTTACTCTTGAAATCTGCCGCTTTGCGGCCTTCAGAGAATATGAAAATGAGACACAAATGGGGTGAGGAAGGTCAGGGAAAATCGATGAAAGCTAAAGCAAAGCACCCACCCTCCCAAAGCTCACTCTCAACATCTTAACTTATTCTGAGCCTCACATTGGATCTAACTTACACACTTCATTTGTGGAACTCCAGAGAGTGCCAGAGTCAGAATTGCTAACAGGATAAGGTAGTCAACTCAACCACAGCCAGGAGCCCTGTTCACCCCATCCTTCCTTCAGCTATGAGCACTGAGGGCGCTGATGACTACAAGTGTCTCCATGGCCACACCCTAAGGCTTGAGGAAAGCACCAACTGGAGATGTGCTTTTGATCTCTCAAGGTGTAACACTGTCCTGGCTTATGGTGACAGTTTTCCTTCGGTAAATAGAGGCATAAGAGGGACCATTTGGACCTGACTTAGCTTCAGAAAGACTGTGCCATAGAAACGTCTGAGAAGTCAACTTTTCTTTACACTCTCCGAAGCCAAACTGCAGACGTCACGTCATAAAAGCGACTCCGAAGTGTTAGTGTGTGGTGACTGGTGATGGGGCAGAAAGTTCATAGTAAGAACCCGTGGTAACTATCAACCGGTTGGGAAGAAATCCTATTAGAAAGGAGCACACAAACACGTGAGAAGATGGAAAATTGGTAAACTGTGATGGTTTAAAAGGTAAAATAAGCATGAGCTTGTTGAAGACAGAAAATCGAGATAATACTAAGTTCATCTGGTATCCAGCATAATTCCTAATCCTCTGCCGTATGTGGTTATGAGGAATATAAAGAACTTTATTCATCTTAGAGTTCTCCATAGATAGAAGGATGGACGGATGGATGGATGGATGGATGGATGGATGGATGGATGGATGAACAGAACAATAGGTGAAAGTAAAGAAATAAATGAGTTAAGAACACACCAGTCACTGCCCTCCAGGACATTTCAAGATTTCTGAGCCTAGGAGCATCTATACAAGTGGCCCTCATACTAGTCAAACTGTGGACTTAGGAAAGCAGAAAGTGTTTTCTTGAATAAGAGACAAGCTATTAACTGACACAGGTTTGGTGAAAGAGGATGGGCCAGCATGGAAGAAAGGAATTCTAATTCCCTTCCAGGAGCTTTTAAGAAAGGGGATGGGAGGATGTCAGGCATTGGGGAGCCCACTGTTCCAGCTGCTACTGACCTGGTCTCCGCCTCACCGGCCTCTTGCGGCCGCTGCAGAAGCGCACTTTGCTGAACACCCCGAGGACGTGCCTCTCACACAGGGAGCGTCCGTCTTTGCTGGGGCTGGAGCGGCGCTTGGAGGCTGACACCCGGTCGCTGTTGGACTCCCTCGCCTGCCGCTTCTGCCGGATCAAGGAGCTGGCTATCGCTGCAGCCATAGCTGCTCAGCGCGGGCCCGAGGCCCCGGGCTCCACAGAGCCCTCGAGTTCCTGCTCTGCTGGGATGAGGGAAGGACCTCGAGGGCCTGGAGGGATGGGGCAGGCGCAGGGAGGCAGTGCTAATATTTGAGGAGGTTGCAATATCGAAAACCTGGAGCCCACAAGGTTAGTCAGAGTCTGGGCAGTGGCAACAAAACGTTTGAAAATCCAGATGTAAACTTCCCCAACCACTGGCGGAGGGGGCGGGGCGGTCCCAGGCCTTCTTGCGAAGTAGACGTTTGTACCCCAAACTTGCACCCTCAAGGCGATCCACGTCCAAAGGGCAGTGAGGAGTTTGGTCACACTGCGTTCAGGGTACCAAGTGGAGAATGGGAAAAGATGTCCAAAATAACAAGCCGTGCCCCGGTTGGAGAGGCGCAAGCGTTGTAAGGTGTCCAAAGTATTCCTACACATACATACATAGAAAACCCGTTTACAAGGCAGAGTCTGGACCGAGGCGAGAAGCGTGCCCCTGGCTTTAAAAAAACAATAAAGAAAAGAACATACTAAAAAGTGAATAAAACGTTCCTTTAGAAAATGAGCCACCAACCGCGACAGAGAAGAGAGGAAGGCAGCAATTCAATTCCCTGTGGCCCGCGGTTCTGGCGATTAGGAGGTCCGTCCCGGCTGGGTGAGGTCTACGGAAGGCATCGCACGGGCTGCTGTTCTCCAGGGGCCGGCCGGCCTCCCCACTTCTGGAATTCCAAGAGGGAGGCGAGAAGTGGGAGCGGTTAGCTAGACTCCGGGTTGGGGCGCGGGGCGGGGGCAGCTGTTTCCAGCTGCGGTGAGTGCGCCTATCCTCCAGCAGCACTGCAAAGAAAGCGGGAGACGAGGGAGGGGGGAGGACTAGCAGGAGGGAGGGAGATCCTCGAGGGCCAAGCACCCTGGGGATCCGCGGGGTCCCGAGAGCGGGAGCTCTCGCTCTCTCTGCCTGCGTTCCGGCACAAGACGGGCACAGTTGGTGATTATTTAGGGAAACCTAAATCTGGAATGACTCAGTAGTTTACAGAAGCCCCTCCAAAGGCAGAGCTGCCGAAGGTGTCCTCCTCAGCTCGGCACCCACACGCCTTTCACCGGAGCTCCCCGCCACCGTGCGCCCGGGCCGCCGCACCGAGCCGGTCCCTGCACAGACTGCGAGCGAGTCGGGCAGCAAGGGACGGGCGCCCTGGCGGGCTCGGGATCAGGTCATCGCCACGCCGCCCGGACCCCAGGCTCGGACGCCCCAGCTGTCGGCTGCTCCCGGCCGCAGCTCAGATAGGGGTTACCCGGCCGATGCTGGGCCGCTTGTTCGGTCCCGCGCTGCCCATCCCGGCCGTGGAAGGAAGTGACCGCGCGCTGCGAGCCCCCGCGCGTCCGCTCGGGTGGGGCGGGGGCTGGTTGAGGGCGACGTCGGCTCGCGGCGGCTGCGGCTCCGGGTCGCAGCTGCCCACCATGGTCTGGCGCCCGGGCGCACGCAGGGTCCCTAGGCCACCCTGGGCGACGGCGGGAGGCGGCCGCGCACGCCACCTGGGCTCCCCCGGCCAGGCGCGGATTCAGGGGCCAGGAAAGGGAGGCAGGTGAAGACGGCCACCAACTCGCCCAACTTGCTGCGCCGGGGACGGCTGGGAGCCGCGGGAGCGCGGGGCGCCCCCCGCCGCCTTCCCTGGACCGGGAGGGGGCGCTCAGGGCGGAGTCCCATTCATTGGCAGAGGTTCCTGGGCGCCGCCGCGGGCTATCTCCGTCCGAGCGCTATCTCCGCAGGAAACTCCTGGCAGAGGCGACAGCCGCCGAGACGGCGGGTGGGACTAGGAGCCTGAGTTGCCCAGGCTCCTGAAGAGCAGGAAAGCCTCCTAGTGGGACTGAGTTGGGGGCTGGGCTGGCGGAGCACTGGAAAGCGTGGCGCTTAGGTCCTGCTCCCTTTCCTCGCGCCCTCTGCTCCCAGACTCTCTCCTTCCCCCCCCCCCACCGTTCTCCCCCCTCTCTGTCTTCTGTCTCTCCCCTTTTCTCCTCTCTACGCAATCCTACGTGATTGAGGTTTGGATGAGAAATTCTCAGAGGCTGAGTGAGGGAACTGCAGCTTGGGTCTGCTGTGTCCGGTCCCTCCTCCTCAAAGAGAAAAACAACATCCACCAGCTCTTTGAAGGACCCTGGATGGCCAAAGACAGGATGGTGCAGGGAGCAGGGAGATGCAATCTGTCCTCTCTCTAGTGACCAAAAATATATAGCATTTTTCAGGAAGGAAGGAAGTGAACACTGGAGAAAGTAGCAATGACATCCTGCTCACCCATGTTGCCCCCACCACCCCGGGAGCGCGCACCCCCGCCACATTTTGGAACAGCAAACTGTTTCCATCTCTTTGGAACCTAGATTTCTTGTTTCTGTCGGGAAAGCTACAAAGCAGATTCAGTGCCTAGAAAGGTCTCAGTAAGCAACCTGCCTCGAGGGTGAATAAAGGTGGGATGCTAGATTGATGTGAACAAGGGCAGTGAACAACAGCACTGGAGTGCACGCTTGTCTACAGAAATGCTTGCCCTGCTCCTGGTAGGGAGCATCAAAGGAAACACAGCATTGGAGATTCTGGAAACTTGTGTTCACCCTTGGTTCAGGCTGTGGTCTGTCTGGGAGAGCCCCTTAGTCCTGTTTGCATTTTCTCTCCAACCAGTCTTCAAATAGCACCACTCTCTCCTTCATTCAGAGGGTGATCTGCAAACAGAGACTTAAGTTTTCTCAGAGGCTGGGGGAAAATACCAGCCCTGCACCTTGCTGAAAATGGACCCAAACTCAGAGGGACCCAGGGGTTGTCTAAATATGAGCACAAATCTGCTGGACTACCTGAGATTCACTTGGGCCATGAGAAGGGCTGAGGTGTGAATCTGACAACCCAACCAGGTGTCTGGCCTTTCTGACTGCTGGGTAGGCAAAGCAAAGACTGGTGTGACAGTTGAGAGGAGTATTAAGGAGGGACGGTATGGGAGGAGGGGAGAGCATGAAACCATTGCAGCAGCCCAGTTTGGCTGGCTGGGGATGATAGATTCATTCCTGGAATTTGAACAACACCAATCAAGATAGGTGAAAAAGATGTGCACTCCAAAGTACATCTGACAAGACAGAAGGGATTGCTTGAAATCAACTGGCAACACAGCCAATTAGGAAAATGTTCAACGTCCACAAATAAAATTATTATTTTCTTTCCTTGGCTACAGGAAGGCTTGCCTTATTTTTTTTCAGCAAGGCAGGCACAGATAGTACTGGCTGGCTTTGGGGAGGACCCTGTCTTTGGCAAATCAACACCCCAACAGCAAAAGGTCATCTAAGGGGAATCTCAAGAGTGAACAAGAAGGCAGAGACTATAAGGAAGAACTAAGGAAATCAGCTCAACTTGGTCCCTTTCATTCTCACAATGAAGATAATCGTCCCCATCTACCTCACAGAACAGAATGTGCATATGTAAGCATTTTGACAACAGGGAAACACCAACTGAATGACAGAGTTGATGGTGGTGTTTTGAATGCCTCTGATTCACCTGAGATGTTTGCTATAAAGATGCAAATTCCTAAGGAGAGGCTCTGAGAATATGAAACAAATCTCTATGACTGTAACATATACTTTGGAATTCTTAAAAGCTTCTCCACATCTCAAAATATAACTGTGTACCGTATACATACAATACATACAGATAATATTAGAAGAATACAGCAAGATTCTCAAAATTAGTTACATTCCTCCCAAACTGCAGTCCTCGCCCCTCTTTTTCTTCAAGCAGGACTAAAAAAAGACATGTCTTCTCAAATCTTTACTCTTTAATAGGCTGCGGAAATACACCTAGAAGCAAAGGAAAGTTGTAGAGGAAGAAAGGAGGAATCAGCTCCTGCTAGTTGAAGTCCTCCCGTCTTGACATGTTGTTATTATAGGATGTAAAGACTAAATATCTTTTCAACGTCGGGTCTCTGAGAGATACATTAGCCCTGTCTTGGATCTCTATTAAAAAGAATGGGGTGTTTGAGTTTCAATGAATGACAAAGACATGGCATTCGCTTGCACTTCTGCTACTGTTGATGCACTTTTTAAAAGCTATTCTGTCCTTAAATGTTTCGTCAGCACTACCATCTGCTTCACTTCCCCAGTGGAGAAAAATAGATACACAGAAATCTGAAAAACCTAGGTCCTGAGTTCATGAAGGTTGAACTCAGAAGAAATATGTAAATGAGGTTTTTATGAATCAATTCAAAGCTTCTATATCTGTTTCACTGAATTACAACCCTTGCCCAATGCTTTTCTGGGTATGTTCAATAACTCTGCCTTTACCGGTGAGAAGACACATCAACCTGCTGATGGTTGAGGTATCTCAGAGCTATACAAATCCCAATTTTTCTGCTATCTTTCTTAGGATAAATGAAGAATGTCCCTTTCTAGTTTTGAAGACATCATGAGTGGGAAAAGTTTTAGTTTGGAGAAAGTTGCCAAATACACATCAGAAGAATTCTTACATAGCTGTATTTATATCTCTTACCTCCAGTCAAACAAAATATAGACAGTATTAGTCATCTCCATATTTTAAAATAAAAAAAAAACATAGAGAGATTTAATTGTCTTTGGCTTGCTCACAGACCAAATCTTCCAACTCCCAAATCAAAGTAGGATTACCTCACACATCCATTTTAAACACGGTATTGAGTACACCTGGTATTCAAGATGCGGTGTCAGTAAACCCAAGGGAATTACATACACTTCTACAATTCCCTTGTCACCAATAAACTTGAAGTCTATGCTTTAATGTAAAGTGTACATTGAACTTTTCTTTCTTTCTTTTTTTTTCCATTTTGGTTTTTCAAGTCAGGGTTTCTTTATATAGCCCTGGCTGTCCTAGAACTCATCTCTGTAGACCAGGTTGGCCTTGAACTCAGAGATGTGCCTGCCTCTGCCTCCTGAGTGCTGGTTTATCATCTCTTTACAGTAAGCTACTGGATCAGCTCTCTGTGCGACAGCTGCAGCACTGATGAAGGAGATCCACCCTCACAGCTCTAAGCAAGGTCACGGAATACCAAAGATTGTGACAGTGATGTGCAGTGTAAGAAAGAGAATGCTGTCCTTCACCTGTCCGTCTGATCAAGTCCCTGCTCTAACATGCAGACCTTGCAGAACACTGATTCTGAGATTCACACACATCATCACTCACTCCCGTGCATAAGGTATTTAATGGAGACTGGAAAGCTACATGAAGTGGGTGATTAACCTTGCAATGACAGGCATAACGCCATCAGTAAAATACTCTCATTGTCTTTGTCTGTTGGAAGCACAAGAAGGCCCACCTCTCTACGTCCACCATCCTTCTGGGAGATTAATCCTTTAACTCAAAGTTCAGGAACATAGGCAAGCTGGTCTTGACCACAGCAGGCTTGCAAGGTAGGCAAACTTGTCTCCAACCGTCTGTCTTGAATGGTCCCAGTACTTGAAGCAGCTTCACCCTCTCAGAGGGTCAATTAAAGAAGGCTGGCTGAAGCAATGTAAACAAGTACTGTCTAATCATTTGTGAATTTCTTTCTGTAGCAAGTTCATTCTTGTTTTGTTATTTTTTTTATTCAACAGTTCAACAATGGAATCACCCTGTGTATATGCATGTCTATTCTGGACATCTTTCAAGACAGGAAAGGAGAGGTCTTATTTCTATTTATGACAGACAAAGACGAATGTCTTTGCTGCTTAAAAAGAGAAATGTTCATGTTTTGAATTACATCCGTTTTGATGAGAAATATTAGGGCTAAGTGTCTTGAATACCTCTAAGTGCATCACAGTTCCTGACACTCTGAGTCTTTGTGACAGTCCTCTAAGGTGGGCTTATCATAATGAAGAAACCAGACACAGAGAGGTCAAGTTGCTTAATTTAGGACACACAGATTAGTGTCTGAAAAGTTTGTAGAATACAAATCTGTTCATTTTCAGTGGTTCTCTTTTATTATGATTTTGATACTGTATGCCAATAAAAACAGAATGTCATCATTAACAAGTATAAACATGCAATGACTTTCACATTTAAGAATATAATTGCCACTTCTGTTACCCCCATAGTTTTCTATCCTTTTTTTTTTTTTTTTTGAGACAAGGTTTCTCTGTGTAGCCCTGGTTGTCCTAGAATTCACTTTGTAGACCAGGCTGGCCTTGAACTAAGAGATCGACCTGGTCCTGCCTCTCGAGTGTTGGAATTAAAGGTGTGCGCCTCAATACTTGGCTACCCTTGTTATTTAATGTTGAACACTAATCTTTCATGTGTTTTCTCACCAAGACTAAAGAAACTTCTAACTAAAGTTCCCAGCTACTGTTATTTTCTGTTGAACACTATTCTTCCACACGTTTTCTTACTACAACTCAAAAAAACTTGCAACTAAAGTGAAGGGGTTAATTATAACCTGATTTCATAAACGAACACTTAGTGGAATGGCTTCCCAATGTCAGACAATGAAAATCTAGGAGTTACACTCAGGCCTCCTAGCCTTGATGGCTACACTTTCCTAATTGTAACCACAGAGAGGGGAACAATGGAAATTCCAAGCATCTTTGCAAGCAAGGGTCTCTGGCACAGTTTTAAAAATCACTTTCAAGAGATTGCTGTTTGGTGGGCAGAGTGGGCACAAGCATCCTACATTCTGTCCTGTTCGGCTGTGACCTCCTCTGAGTTGGAAAGCTAAAGTGATGATCTGTTTTATTTTATTTTATTTATTTTTATTTTTTCCCCAGTCTTGGCTAGGAGAGTATCCTTTGGCGTTTCCATTGCCTTCGTTCCTGTTCTTAAATACTGCACACTGCTCTGTCACATCCACACACATAACTGTTTCCCTTCCCAGGTGGACTGAGGTGTCACAATACCGCCGCTGGCGCGAGCCAGTCCCTCTAGGGTGTGAGCCACAAGGATGGGGTTCTGTCTGTCAGTTTTGATATTCCCAGTGTTTGAAATGCATAGAAAACATACATCAAACACTCAGATAATGGGATTAATTCATGCACCCAATAGCTTTGTGGTTGTGGCTCAGTGTAGGAGTCATGCTGAGTATATTTGAGATCTTAGGTTCACTCTCTAGTGCTAATATGAAATTCATCCTACCACTCATGTATCTTTCAAAGCCAAATAGATACATACATCTCCTAAAGAGAAGTGGGGGTACATTCACTTTTTGTAACAAAAAAGAAAATCAAGGTAACCTTCATATTCCCAAGTGGACATTTTGTTTCATCAGAATACTTTAAAACTTATCTGCCTTGAATAACCTATCTTAAAATCTAGTAGCCTGAAAAGGTATCTGGAGTCGGATTTCTGCTCTAACTAACAATCCTTCATATCTAGATTTATCTTTTCAATTCTTTCTGTGTGTCTCTCTCTGAAACATGCACACACACTGATGTACATGTCTACACCCATGTTCATAGTAAAACTGGAATAAATTAATAAGAGAGGGGAGCAAATATGTCAGAACAATGATGAACCAGTATCCAAAGTCTCGGAATGCAACTAAAGTGACTTTAAAATGTTTTGATAATTTTAATATTTATACTGACACCCATCTTCTCGGAGCTGCTCCTCCACGGGCCATTTCTAATTGCTCTCATTTATAATTTTAGTTTCCAAATTTCCAGGGAATGTATCTAGTTGAAATAGCACATAACTAACACTTAAAATATACTACAAAAATCACAATAAAATCATGGTTTGGTCCTTTACGTTGCACACAGCACTGGGCTGTGAAAATATACAAACAGTTCAGAAAAAAATGTGTCAAGGGATCCAATGACAATTTGCAACCATATGATGCATTCGGATTTTACAGTCAGTGAAGACGTGGGACTTCTTTACAAGTAAGTTAGCCAATTGCCTGCCACTTGGTTGAGTATGCTAACCACTGTGGCACTAGAGAAATGTATTCCTTTCTCCACTTTTTGGCAGTCCCATCTCCTTCTTTAAAAAGGGTAGAACAAGGAAGCAGTTAGAACTAGCTTTTAAAAGAGACTTAATCAGAAACTTTGATGATTTGCTAAGACAAGAGTTAAAAGTCGGCTTCAGGATAAATTGAATCTAGTGCAAAAACAAAACCATAAAGTAAACCATCTTAAATTTGCTCTCTAGATATGATTAAATGTAGAATTTGGGGGCAAGAATTGAAGTAACAGTTTTGTCACTATAAACCCCTTGTAGAGTATTTTGAGTATTATAGCTACTTGCAAGTGTATTGACTAAATGTGGTTTTAAAATATTAATGTACCCCCTGGATCCAGCAATACCACTCTTGGGAGTATACCCAAGAGATGCCCGATCATATGACAGGGGCATTTGTTCAACTATGTTCATAGCAGCATTATTT
>NC_022010.1:37791958-37798927 GCF_000317375.1 Microtus ochrogaster
GGGGGTAGTTCAAATTTTATCCTGAAGAAAACACCTGGAAAAGCTTTTTATCAGTAGCAGTAGTACCACCTTTATCCCCTGATAGCATTACTTAATCTGTGGTTATCCTACACAGAAGTACACTGCTGATGAAAGTGGGGGTTCCTCATACTTCCCATTTTCTAAGAATGCCGTATGAATAAACCCTAGATAAACCCCACCATCTAGAGAAATAAATGGTTGATACCCACATAAGTAAGAAGTTAGTTTCAGAAATCAGATAACAAGGAGGTCTGTGTTTATGAAGACATACTCAAGGAAGACGGGGTGGCATGAGCCCTTGTAACTGGATTTTGAGATTGTCCCACGTTCAAGATTATCTATCAAGGGATGAGTCGTCTTCTGTACAGAAACAGACAGAAACTGTGAAAACAATTCCCTTGTGACTCCTGAGATTTGATAGCTTCAAGTTATATGGTTGTTGTTTTCAAAATACTCTGTGCTCAGCCTTCAGGAAGTCTTATAGTAACATTGCTGCTCAGCCTTCAGGAAGTCTTATAGTAACATTGCTGCTCAGCCCCCTTTCATGTTGCCAATAAAAAAAAATGTCAATGATAATACTTAGGACAGGCTCCACATCACACTTGACATCACGGAAGTTGATCCTGGCTGGGAGATACTCCGCAATTACAGTTTAGGAGGAGAAAAAACAAAACAAAACAAAAACATTTGATCTCAGCATTACTGTATTATCTTCAGGAGTCTTTGAATAATTTCAGAGAAGATTTATGTTTACTAATTTGAAGCATGCAAAACCACAAAAACATAGCAAATACAGGAAGGGTGCTTCCCATACTGGCCATATTCCTTTGCAAGGAGACAGACATTTCGTCTTAGAAAACTACAGTATAGTCCTTGACATAGGCCTAGGGATCAGAAGGCTCAATTAACCTCCCTACACCAGCTCACTTGCCTATAAGATGACTAATGGAAAAAATTGCCGGTCTTTATAATTGAAGCCCCACAATAAAAGAGTCTTGGAGTCGATGGCGATAGTTAATTTGGGATTCTAAAGGAAAAGGAACATGTATACTCTAAGGTACCCCTACTAGAGATAGTGGCAGTGGTGACAGAAATAATGAGATATTTTGAAATCTTTGGAGCTAGAACTAGACAGGATAAAGCTGTTCCCACTATAAGAGGAGAGGGGTGACAATCAAAGATTTTTGTTTGAAATTTTAATTGTAAAATTTTTAATGAGTGTTATACATATATGTACATAATCAAAGTCACTGATGACCATTTCCACAATAATTCATATCCAAAGAAAAATTGTCTTATAGTTAAGAAAAGTCAGCAGAAAGTTGATTATAATTGGACTCATTCCTAGTTTTAGCAGAATTTTCACTCAGGCGCTGTCTAAATAGAAGCTTGGATAACTTTTCCCTCTCTATAAAGTCCATTTTTTAAAACCCAAAGTGAAACTATTCAGATGGTTGCTTAATTCTTCCTCTCCAACATCCTAGGACCACTGCCCTGAAATGCTTACCAGTACCACTTCCCTTAAGCAAAACAACTTGGGGTGGATTCCTTTGTATTTACCCAAGCACTTCTGGGATAGCAAATTAAATTGTTCTTGTCTTTGAGCTGGATGTTATTACTAATGACCAAACAATCGGGTGAGGGACAAGATTTGATATAGTTCATCAAGGGAAGGACCACGATGGAAGGACACAGATCTGAGACCTCCACCCTTTCTTGTCTCTTTGTGCCCGCCCCCAAAGTGTTCTGGAACTGCTGGTGTCAACCATGATGGTTACAGCTTATGGTACTTTTTGTCCCTATATGAAAATGAAAAGATGTAGCTAGGAAAACCTCATGTAAAGAACCTCAACAAAGACATTGGGAGAACACATTGTCCTGTTACAGACTCATGTTCATCTTAGGTGAACCTTAGTGCTAATAATTCCTATGAGTTTCTAATCTTAACTGATCCCTGTAATGCTACAGAATCTCTCACTTCCCTTCTCTCAAAATTGGGGACAAGACATCCTGCTTCTGAAGTACAATCAAGCCCTCAGTGTGTGTCATACTGATTTTCTTCTTTGTCAGAGAGCCCCCAGTTACATAATCACTGTAATTGAGTGTGTAAGGCTTTGCTAATCATTTCTCCTAAAGTCGAAAAAATGCATGTGAGTTTGCTTTGTTTTGTTTTTAAATTGTACTGCCAGTATCCTTAAAATGCCAACCTGTGATTTTTCTTTCAGAGTGTTCAATCCCATGGAGCTACTGTGTAAGCATGAGCCTAGAGGAGCAGCTCAGGAGTAAGGCATTGAGCCCTGAGAGCTGGCTTTTCGAAGCATAGAGGCTATTTCCCTGTTAAGAATGCCTGGGCCAATGCCGAACTTTCTGCTACTTGGGATCATTCAGGCAGCAAACAGAATAGATTTTTTTTTTCATGACAGTGATTCATATAGAACGACCAAACGTAAGAACTGGGATGGAAAGACCCGTTAGAATCATCTGGGCCAATGCTTTCATTTCCAAGAGGATGAAACTGATGTCTGAGAAAGACATGGCATACTTCCGGTGGCATAGATCCTGATGGCAAGCAGAAATATAGCTCAAGTCCCTTGTTCTGTGAGTAGCAATCCCGTGATGTAAGGTTAATTTATCAGTTAGTGGTCACATTGTTGGCTTTGTCATATAAAGGCTAGCAAAACTTAATATGTCTAACACGTTACCGTTTAGAATGAAAGGGATTTTTTTCATTCAATGTCCACAACCACGCAGTAAGATACAGTGTGACCCTTTAAAATGCCAAATTTTTAGATGCAAAAAAAGAGGCTTAAAGGGCAGCAGAAGTACCGGGAAGTCACACACTTAGTAGATGGTAGTATGCGTATTCTACCTTTGATCATCCCAATGTAATTTCATTTCTTTCCTTTGAAACTTTTCCTCCCTCTGATCCTTTGAAGTTTAGATGACCAAATTAATTATTAAATCTTTGTAAACAGCTAAAAATGTTTTTCTTAAAATGTCCCCAATTGGTGTGCAACCTTTTCAAACTTAGTATTTTACTGTTTTATTAGTAGTAGAGACAAGGGTCAGGATTCTCTTTATAGCTGTGGAAATGTCATTGAATTACAGAATTCTTTGTACTTCTCTTGAGATGCTCCTCTCAGCACCAAGCAGTGCTGTTTGCCAAACATCTGGTCCTGCCACCAGGAACACAAGGGTCCTGAGATACAATACAGTACCCTCGTCTCGGGATTTTCTTTACTAGGTACTCCAAGACAGAAACCATCTTTAATGCGTGCCTTCAACGCTGGAGCATCTGATAATTGCATTAAAAATTCTCTTAATTAATTCACCCCTTGGCCATCTTTAGCTTCAAATAGTCAATTAAACAAAACCAGCAATTCGTTCTGGGAATATTCATTAGGCTGTAAGTTATCCTTAGAAGCAACTAGGGGGAAACGGGAAGGAATGAGTTCTCCTGTGTTGACTGTATACAATCTGACTCTTAAATTGAGAAGGTAAGCTATGTTTGTTCTTTACACATCTCACTTCCCATATTTATAACCTGCTAAATTATTTGTTGACAATTAAACATAGCCAATGAAATTCAATAATGGACCCTATTTCTTTTATTCCATCACCAATCTCCTTTCCAAGACATTTAAAAATTGTGTATAAAACACCAGTATGGCACAACACCACCAAAGGGGCAGTAGTGACGCACAGTTGTCAACGGCTCTCTGAGTGGACGTAAGGCTTGCTCGACAAGCAGGACACCATGCCTGGTGCTGGAAACCTAGCCAACTACCCAGAGCTAGTGAAGTCATGAATCCTGGCGGTGAAGCTAAAACCACCACTTTACTAAGCCATCATCAGTCACCACTGTACTCTAAATATCTGTCCTTATACCCACAGATAACTGAGGTCCTCACCGCAGTCAAGGAAACTTCTCTTTGAAAGAGGCATAGACCATTACAGAAAAACCATACCAATCAGGATGTAGAGTTGTGGAACCCAGTGACCGTGGATACAGCTACAGCACAGCTCCTGCACCTAAGGCTCAGGAATCATTTCTGAAGAGGGCAGTAAGCTTGTAAGAACCAGAGGATCAGGGAGTTTGCCGTGAGCTTGTGTTTTCTAAAAATTTCGGAAGCTGCACCCATGGAGTATCATCAACATGGCTGTCCAAACATGAGCTGAACAAGGACGACGCCAGTAGACATACTCACAAGGAAGCAGGGAGCTCCAGGGAGATCAAGGGACTTCAAACTTGGAGAAAAAACTACAGGTAACCAAGGAATGCTCAGCGCAAGATAAGTAGTCTTCCCCAGAGAAAAGCATACCAACTGGGTTTCCAATACCAAACAGTCTGACCTGAAAACACACATACAGGTAACATTATACAGACTGTATTTATATATCTAAAAACACACACACACAGTGTGTGTGTGTATATATATATATATATATATATATATATATATATATATATATATATGTAACAACAATCAAAGAAAAAGAGGCCACAAATTAGAAAATTAGAAAAAGAGCAAGCAAAGATGAAGTGGAGATACACAGGAGTTTGTGAAGGAGGAAGTGGAGGAGGGAAATAATATAATTACATTAATTTCAAAAAACTGAAATATTATTTTAAGATTTTCAATTTATGTGTATATATGTATATACTATACATCCAAATATGTATCTGCATATTTAAATTTGTGCTTATGTATGTATACTTATATATGCACAATTGTTACACACACAAAGATATGTAATACGCACATAAAGCAATGCATTTATTTTCCTTTTTTTTCTACCCATCAAGGAGTGGATGTAATCCCATCATTGGACACTGAACATATGCTAAATTCTCTAGCAGGTAGGAGACATAAAGACATAAAACATAATTTCTTTTCTCCAAGAAGTTACTGTCTAGTGGATGAGCCTGACTGTTTCAGTGACTACAGAATGAGACACATGCTATTGGGAGGTAGGTTCATGCAGGGACATTTGGAAGAGAAGGTTACTCTTCTCGGTTGAAGGGACCTTGCCAAGTTTCATAAAAAAGCACCATGAGAACTGCACACTCATGAATAAGTGGGATAGAACCTCCCAGAAATAGGACTAAGAAAGAGCTTCTCAATAGAAGATGAGAGGAAACACACAGGTGCCAAACATCAAGGTTTTGAAGTCCCACGTTTTAAGAACCGAATCTTGTTTATTATTAAATTTCATGGGCCAAGTTCATGAAGAAAAAGTAAGTTAAAGTAACAAAACAGCCAATGGATGCATGAGGTGGGTGGAGTCAGGATTCGGCTTCGTCTTGCTTTTCTAGGAACTGACTGGAAGACCTTGAATCTCCTGGCCCTGCATTCTTTCTGAGCCCAGCACCTAATTGTTGCTCTGAGACCTTGGAATTCCAGTGAGGTGTCTGGAATGGGACCCTCAGACACAGCTTGCATCCATTTCCACATTTAGTCCAAAAGACACTTAGAGTACACATTGTGGATTCAATGACTTCTAAGGAACAACCATAGTACCCCTTCCTTTGTCCATGTAAAAATGAACAAATAAGGCTATAAGGTTGATAAGTGAGATAAGTAAAACACAACACAAAAATATCTAGTGATACTAGGCACAAAATTTGGACAACATGATGTTTTATTTTGGCCAGAGAGTATCCCATTTCATATTATAACAATCCTGTATATATAGTGATAGTCTTTGTTAACTTCCTGTGACCTGAGAATTTTAAGAGAAAAAGAGTATAGTGCAGGGGGAAAAAAGATGATAACACTATATTAAACTGTATTAACTACAACACTGTAATTATAATAAGAGCTGGAAAAAGAGAAACAATCCACATGTTTACTTTTATCTTTAGCTGTGTTTGGAAGACAGACACTTATGCAAGACATAACACGATCGAAAAGAACCAAATGTCTCAAGAACCAAAGAATGATTATTATCAGAATCCTGAGAATAAACTGTAATTCTTGATCTAAATAACAATAAAACCCTAAATTAATTGCCAAGTCATTGTTCCTTAATCATCATCAAAGTGAGAACAAAACTATTAACATGATTTTTCTTAAGAACCAGTCAGAAAATACATAAAGGAACAACTTAGCATGTTCCATATCACATAACATATGCTGGGTAAGCAGAAGCTATTTCTATTATGATGTGACAACTTAAAACTTTCCCATGGCATTTCTATTGGGCAGTACAAGGAGGTGAGACCAACTATACCGCTTTTTAAATGGTGTATATAGTGTGGCTTAACATAATCTAAATTAGCAGTAAATATAAAATTTTAAGTTTATTTGGGACTTTCGGCTTGAATCTGGACAGACAAAATACAATGTATGGTACAGGATATTCCACATATTTGGGAAATAAGTGCAAGCAGTACACAGTTGCTCTTGTTTCATTTGGAGTGCATATATGGATATAAGTAAAGAGATATAAAGAGAAAAACAAAAGAGAATAGATTGGGTATCTCTTGAAGTGCATCCCCTGACAGAGTATAGTCCTGACAGAGCGTGAACATGACTGAAACTCAAAGGCAGGGATCAGAACCCTTCTGTGTCCTTTCCAACAGGCACGGAAGCAGCCCACACACTGCAGCCACCTGCAGAGGAGAGACCTCAGGGCAGGGTTCCTTCTCTGAAAATGGAGGCTACTCGTTCGTTTCCTAGCTGCCCAGACCTGAATACTCACACAGAAATTATATTAACTGTAACACTGTTTGGCCAATGTCTCAGACGTATTTCTAGCTAGCTCTTACATCTTTAATTAACTCACTAGTGTTATTTTATATTTTCTCATGAGGCTCATGGTTTGTTACCTCTTGCTTTTTGGGAAGCTACATGGTGTCTTGCTGACTTGCCTTCTATAGATAGATAGATAGATAGATAGATAGATAGATAGATAGATAGATAGATAGATAGATAGATAGATAGA
>NC_022010.1:37799027-37825601 GCF_000317375.1 Microtus ochrogaster
GATAGATAGATAGATAGATAGATAGATAGATAGATAGATAGATAGATAGATAGATAGATAGATAGAGATATCGATCTTCCAGCCTGGTTATATTCTGCCCACTGACCATAGTCCAAAATAGTTTTAGTCATTAACCAACAAAAGCAACACAAGTACAGGACATCCCACATCACTTCTCAAGCTTGGTGACATCTGGCAAATATTTATTATTTTTATTCTGCATTTTATTTTATTCTGCATTTGCTTGGATCAAGGTTCAGACTCTATCCACCCACATAACCAGACACAGAAAATCTTAGAGCTAAGTAGTTCTTTTGCAGCTAAAACCAAAAACAAGATTATAATGTCCAAAGTGGAGTCAGAAAAAAAGACTTCCTTACTCAGGCCCCTCAGGATCCCTCCAAATTGCGGTGTTCTTGTGGGTCAGCCAGACTTTATCTTCTGGATGACTGAGGTCTCGTTGGGCTTTGTCACGGGAAAGACAGCTTCCTACTTTGTATGAACTTGATTTGCATCTTAGTCATGTCTTATTTCACCCACTAGACTAGGAGTTCCTAGAAGGTGGGGACTCTCACTTGCTCATTCTAGAAGCTTCCTTCTAGAAACAGTTATTATAATTAAACGTGTGCTGGAATAAAAAGAGGAGGAGAGAAAGGAAGGAGCAGGAACTGAAGCTCACATGTAAGAAAATGAACAATAAGAAGCGAGGCTGCCAGCCATCTCTCTTCAGTCCATGTCTCCCTGAGACCATCTACTGTAGAGGACCAGCTTGCTCCTCTTCCTCTGAAGCAATCCCATTCGCTTGGCATTTTCACAAGGCTGATGGAAGATGGTTTTAACGAGCTTCATGATGGTCAGACTGTGAGCACTGGAGTAGGCCATGGTTCAATGTCTTATTCATGAACCAGGGAGCCAGACGCAAGCTATTGCCCATATCCACCAATCATATAGCTTTACATCAATAGTAGTACAGAAATCTCCCTTTTCATAGGCTCCCTCTATATTTCGGTGGGGGGATAGAGAAGATGTGCCTTTTAATACATAAAGAAATCAGATCTGGTTGGAAAATCAACATTTATCAATTTATACATTGATGTAGAAGTGGTCCATGGAGGCCAGAAGGACAATTAATATGACTGAGAGACTCAAGGAAGTTCAAGGTGGAAGAAATGACATTTAATTTGGGTCAAACACAGGACCATTCATTTCAGATAGAATTGCCATGCATGGATCCAAGGGAAGTTCGATCCATATGAAATGTCTAAAGAAACCATCTCAATTTTAAAAATATGTTTTGTTTTGTTTTTTTGTTTCAGAATACTGGG
This sequence comes from Microtus ochrogaster, assembly GCF_000317375.1. Taxonomy (NCBI): domain Eukaryota; kingdom Metazoa; phylum Chordata; class Mammalia; order Rodentia; family Cricetidae; genus Microtus; species Microtus ochrogaster. Next base: position 37,800,353 of record NC_022010.1, read on the forward strand.
ATTCAAACTCAGAGCATTGTAAATCCTCTACCATTGCTGACCTATAACCCCTAGCCTTAACCTTCGCATCCATAGTTAAAGTTAAGAGCCTGGAATAATTAATTCTTAATGTTGTTTCACATTCTTTCTGAGCTTCTGAAAAATATACCAGTATTGATTACACATTTTCTCACGTATTTCACTGTTTCAACTTCTGATATCGGTGTCTTGCCATTTAAATTTTCATTACCACTCTCGAGTTACAGACCCATCTGCATATATCATATATTTCTCAAAATAATAAGCAAACTCATTAGAAGATATTTAATTCATCAATTGAGCCTTATTTAATGTCAAATAAAAATTCTCTGATATGGAAGGGGAAAGAATAAAATACTTTCTATAAATCATAATTTTTATATAAAAATTATTATCAAACTGTCAGTGCTAACAGAGACTTAGAGAGCACAGTCAAGAAAGGACAGATTTCATCAGCACCAAGTCAAGTGCTGGTGTACTCAGCATGCATTTATTATCTGGATTCTACAGGCCATAGTTTCCAAGTACCTGGATTATATATAATACCAACAATTTTCAAGTCCTGTGAGACTCTTGTTACTTTCCAGAAACCCCCAGAGCTTTCACATCATGCCCAGGTCACAATGCAGTAAAACCTCTTCCCCAAGCACCACATGTTATTCCAAAGAGATCTTAAAAGCCAAAGAATGAAGGAGCAGAGGATGACAGGAGTTATCTTGAGGATTCCAACACAAAAGGCATCAGAACTGAGAAATTGCTCCCGACAAAAGTAAAGATTACTGCCTCTAAGCACCCACAGTGAGCCTGGGAGATAAGCTTGCTCACTCCACTTGCAGGAACTAGTTCTGAACTGAGGAACTTACTTTAGGGGCACCCGGAAGCCATAATAGGTGAAACCATTCAATCTGAAATTTGCGTCGGGTCGATTTTTCTTGGAAGCCAAGATAGAAAGGAGCTGGTTAGATCTCTGCTAAAGGGAACAGACAAAACAGCTCGGATCCTGAGAGCAGAGCACATTAAAAAAACAAAAGTCACTGAGAGGTGACTTGAAAAAGATGGGCAACTGAATTCTCATGCCCCTGTTTCCATCGTGACTATAGCCCTGAAGTGAGAAACCAAGAGGGTCCTTCTCCACAATATCTATCTACCTCCTTTAATCAAAAATGACAGGGAAATATGACAAGCCATCCCCCAAAACAAACCTGCTAAACACAAAACAGTTCTGATAAACCCCAGCATACCAGATAGACGTCTGTGCACACTTGGGATCCCAGCACCTGGAGACTGAGGCAGAAGGCTCATGGGAACAAAAAAACAAACAAAAAGATCTCAGAATTTTAAGCTGAAGGCCACACAGTCCAACTTATGAAGAGGCAAGCACTTTTGAAAAACCTCAGCCATGGCCAGTCCCAGCCTATGGACCTCTCTTTCATCACGGGACAGCTTTGACCCTAAAAATATCCTTCAGCCAAGAGAATCTTCCAGGCCTTAATCCCACTCTTTGGTGCACTAGAAATTGTGCGGGTTTCCCTTATGCAAGACAGCTTTTAGACTTTTTTGCAGAAACCACTTTCAGCCATTGCATTTCCCCTGACTCTATTAATGAAAACTCTTTCCTTCAACTATTGCTCACAGAACCAGTCTAGCCTCTTCCACTTGAATGAGCCCAAGTTCTCAATAACTCTCTTAGTTGCAACACCTTTGTGGCTTTTAAATATGTTAGTCCACAGCCCTACTCAATTTTGAACACATTCAAAAATGATTTTTGGGCCAGTGACATGGCGCAGCATGTTTAAGGACTCACTGATCTTTGAGCTCAAAGCCCCATGTGGTAAAAGAAGAGAATTGACTCTTGGAAGTTGTCCTTTGACCTGCACAAAAGTAGAGAGAGCAAGAGACAGACAGACACACACACACACACACACACACGCGTGTGTCTGTGTGTGTGTGTGTGTGTGCCAACGTAGCTTTTTTTGTTGTTGTTTTTTGCTTTTTTTGTTTTTCAAGACCCGGTTTACCTGTAGCTTTGGAGCCTGTCCTAGAAGTCACTGTGTAAACCGGGCTGGCCTTAAACTCACACAGATCTGCCTGCCTCTGCCTCCTAAGTGCTGGGGTTAAAGGTATGCGCAGCCCCTGCCCGGATGTAAATATAATTTTATTAGAATGTTTCAATTTAGTAAAGGATACTAGTTACTTCCATTTGTGTCTTGATATGTTAATATTTAAAGCATCATCTAATATTCGGTTTTTCTTGCAGCCTTTCTCGTCCTGCTGCTCATCGGATCGGAGCACTAATCTCCATCATCAGAGCACTAACCTCCATCTGGCCGGTAAAGAGAAAGCACTGAGCACCACCTTGGACTCTAACTCATCCCCATCCATTAGCCACATACACAGGACCTCAGATGCTCATACACACATTGCTCAGGTTCTGAGTATCTCCCTGCTGCCTCTTTTCTGTTCACACTGCTACTATCTGTGTCAGGTTTCCCCTCAATGCAGACCTGGGCAGGAGCACACACACACACCAACTTTGCCTATGGTTCCCTCTTAATTCCCGTTCCCTGGGGGGCTTATTTCAGCATCTAGCTTTCATAGCTCTGCCATGAGTTATGTTCTAGGCACTGTGCCGTGTTCTGACAGTTATAAAATGAATGTAGTTGCTTACTGGTTGAGACTTTAATGGGGGGATAGCGAAATCCAACAAATACGAGTAGAATAGAACAGAACAAAAGTTCTTTGGGGGGCAGGGGAACAGTTAAACTGGACCTGACAGTGTAAGAGAGCCAAACAGTTCGCTTTAAAATGAGGTCTTTAGCGACGTTCACAAAAGGCAAGACCAGGACTGGCTGAGCTAACTGAGCAAACTGAGGTCTGGCTGGTAGCTGGCGGGTGAGATGGGTTCACCCAATGGAGAAGAGGACTGAATGTGTGAGAGAAGACAACCTAGGTGTTTACAAAACTACTCATTCAAAGAAACAAGAAACAGTCTTTACGCCATGTTTTAAAAAATGAAATCATGTGAGAAATAGAATGTCGAACGAAGAGAAAGTCTATGACACAAAGCTGCAGGATGTGTGTCATGCCAACTTTATATAAACGTGTAAAGCTGGGCACAGTGGTGAATGCCTGCAATCTCAGTATACTCAGGAGTATGAAGCAGAAGAACACTAGCTGAAGGCCAGCCTGGTCTTTATAGAGAAACCGGTAACATATTACAAACCGTGTAAATAGCAAACAGGCAGCGCTTGTACATCTGTTTGGTAAATTCTGACATGTACTAAATTACATTTTAACAATTCTTGCTTACTTTTTTATACAGTTACTGCAAAGAAGGTTTAAAATAGTGAAGGGGGCTTACAATGCTAACCAGGAAATAATTTCTCTCCTACATGCTGTTTTGAAGGAAGAAAGAACTCTTAGATGTACAAGTGGAAGTGGGAATGAAGGAGGACCTCTAATGTGAGACTGTCACATGGGCAAATGGCAAGCCATGGGATCCACACCCATGGCAGCACTAGGTGGAGCTCCCTGACCATTGACGTTTTAAGGTTTCGGTTAGAGTGTTAGTACCTCTTTCACTAATTTTATTCATTGGCTTTTAAGGTGGCAATTCTGATCAAAACATGAGAGGCAAAAGCTCTAAAAAGAAAGTCAAGATTCCCATCACAGAGACAAAGACATCTGCCTGGGAAACTTTTCAGTCATTACTAGTCTACAGCTGGATCCCTGAAAGAACAAATTAATCCAAAAATCTCTGGGAGCTCCCAAGCCACAGGCAATCCCCGCTTCCTCCACACTCCCGTGGCACCTTGAAGAGCCCTGTGCAAATCTATAGAGTGTGGCTTATAGAAATTACTGTTGATTACCCAATGTCTCCTGGAGATTTCCTTGATTCACACGCCTGTCCTCCTGAGAGAAGTGGTACACGTCAGAAAGTTGAAGCGAGCAGAAGGAAGTTACTTGCATGCTGGGCTCTACACCACCGGTGCTTTGTTTACTCTACCGTGAGGATTCTTGGTGAAGAGAAAATACAGGAAACCCTATTTTTCAAACACTACTGGATTCATTTTATTTCCTTCAGTGAACTCCATGGACCGCTATACAAATATTTGCCGAATTCAGATGTAAATTTTGGGTTGGAGAACTCTCTTTGGAGAGCGAGAGGGTAAACTTGAAGCCCCTTGACATGAACCACGCTAGTCACTCGATGTACACACATTATATTTGCAAGGCACTGGCCCCTAGGATAAAGACACATCGCTAAGTGGTTTCCCACGTCACGTGCCCATCCAGTGCCCTTCTGTGGAAACCATCAATCAACTCCCAAGGACACCTGGGAATGCTTCGAACATCTCTGGCTGTGAAGTCAGACAGACATTTACTTGAATCTGGACGCTGTGTCTGCAGTAATCACTTACCTCCTTCGCATTACCGGTGATCAGATTAGAGTCCTTGGGTTTGTTAGACAAGCACTGTCCCACTGAGATCTACCCCCACCCTTTATCCATTTTATCTTATTTTCAAACAAGGTTGCACTAAATTGCCCAGGCTGAACTTGAGCTTACGTCGAGACAGAGCTTGCATTTGTGACCCTCTTTTCCCAGTCAGCTGAGCAATTGAGCCAGGGCCACAAGGCTTGACTGATGTTTTATAAAGTGGTTTCTTGATCTTGAAAAGCATTGGGTACTCGCAGGCATCCCAAAACACAATTCTGAGACATAAATAATGAATATGAATAGCGCACATATGGCTGATGCTCGAATTTGCTTGCCCTTCCCTTTCATGGCAGGTCAGTATTCTAAGAAATCCCCAGTACCTCGCTACTGCTTGGCATACACGACCTAAGCAATCTGCTGCTTTTGAGTGGGAGTGGGCCTCCGGATTGGATGAGACAGCGGCCTGGATTAGGCTATGCTGAGTAAGAGTCCTCCTTAGCAGACTGGAGAGAGATCATCCTGCTGGTCTGGGGAAGCCAGCTGCCATGCTGTGAACTACCTATGGAGACAGCCACATGGCGATGCCTCAGAAGAGCCTGTAGGAGCCCAGAGTGGTCACAGCCAACAGCTAGAGAAAATACTACCTCCTGGCTCTACAACCACAAGGAAAGGAAGGCTGCCGGCAGCCTGAATGAACTTCAAAAGGTATCCTGAGAGCTAAATCCTGACAAGCACTGGGAGCCCAGCCTTCTGGGACCCTGAACAGAGTACCTGGGTAAGCTCTCAGCCACGGAACCATTAGATAATCGGCATCTGATACTTAAGCCGTTAAAGTGTTGAAAACTGAAATAGTCTCATCCTGAACGAATGAACCAACTGATTTGAAAGACTGAGGCCCTTGCTGAACTGGTCACTTCACTACAGCAAGTCATGATTGCCACACTGTTCCCAGGAAGAATGCCCTTCACATCACCAAGGATGCTTCAGCAGAGACTCCAGTGGGCATCAACACACCCCACTCAGCCCAAACCCCAGTGTTCTACATCGAGTTCCTATGGAGGGCATTGATCCAATGTTTCTGGATGAATTATTTTCAAGGGCAATGAAGGAACCCTAAAATGCCTTTGGAGAAATACCACGATCATCACAAAGTTCAGAAATAGCTTTAAAGACGTCACTTTGTTTCTACCTGCTTTCATTCTGTCTTCACACAAGAGCAAGGCTGCAATGGTTTTTTTTTTTTTTTTAATAGAAAAAACTAGATGATTCAGTTCCCCTTTAATTTGTTTAACTGATTTCCTTTTGTGGAAAGGTAAAGTAACGTTAAGCTCAATCTTTACCAGTCATGCAAGGAAAATATTTATGGTTAGTGGTAAATTCGATTTCAGAAGAAAATTGAATTTTATTGCATGTGGGCTGAAACTCAGAAAAATTTCCCAGAGATTAATTTCTGTACTTCCCTCCTCCACATGGCTATGACACACCACAAGACAGTTTCTTAGGCCCGGGCTTGGTGTCATGCCCCCCACCAAGCTAGCACATGGGCAATTGGACTATTTCTGTCCATTTCGACTTGGGGAGGGTTGGCATGGAGTTCCAGGAAGTTGCTGTGAACATAAATGGTAATCCTAACAAACCTGAACTGAGAGAACTCTCACAAATGAACTCTCTCTCCACTACATACCGAAAATGGCAGGGAGCACTCCGCCACTGTTCAACAGGCACAGCGATCTAGGGAACAAATAGCAACCTTAACTGACTGTAGTCAACAGATCTTGCTTTTTCAAATTTACACAGATGAACATGTGACTGTGGGAAGGGCTGTTCCCGGGACCACGGGGAGGTCAGGGGAAGTCTAGACCCCAGGAGAGACAGCTGAACTGTTGCTTTGTTCAGAAGAGGGGAAGACAACAGTTTTATATATATATATATATATAAAATCCATGAGACAAGGTAGTAGTTTGAAAGAGAAATATCCTCAGTAGGCTCCTATATTTGAACACTTGGTCCCGGGTTGATGGTGCTGTTTGAGAAGGTTGTGGAAGCTTTAGGAGGTGGAGCTTTGCTAGAGGAAGAGGGTCACTGGGGTCAGACTTCTTTTTCTTCTCTGCTTCTTGTGGCTGGGTGAGATATATGACCAGCCAGCTCGCTGCTCCTGTTGCTTGCTTCCACCATGACTGACTCTATCCCTCGAAAACCTTAAGTCAAAACTTCTTCCTCAAGTTGCATTTGGTCCTGATGTTTTATCATGGCAATAGAAAGGTGACCGACACAGATCACCCAGGAGATGACTCTTAGACTAAGGCAGAAAAATAAAAACAAGCTGGGGACCGCATTGTGCACATGCTCGGTTTTCTTTGATCATCCAGGAAGGAAGACCTCTGTGGACTCAGCCTTAAGGTGGCATTTTTCTTTCCTTTGTCTTTGGAGTTCTTGCTTGTTCCACTTGATTACAGCAGGAGTGCTGTAGCAACAGGGAGTGCGTTGTGGAGTTGAGTTTGGGTTCTGTAAGGAGTAATCAGCAACTATGCAAAATTTATTTTGATGAAGCAAGATCAGAAAATCAAACTCAAGGCTTCCTCTAAAACCAAACACTACTTAAAACCAACATAACCAAGATGGCGTCTCCTGACATCATCTAGGAGGGAGGCAGCAGCTCTTTTGCTTCCTTTCCATGAGCACTTTCTCCGAGGGGGGGGGGAGGATTTAGCCATGCGAAGGCTCAAGGAGCATGAAGATGGAATCAGAAAACACAGTTCAGACCCTTTCTTACCTTTAACTATCTAGCAGTGGCAATTTCCTCAACCGGATGACTGGGCAGCTAGCTGTGCCAGATTTCTACCACCTGAAAAGCTTCAATTCTTTTTCTCTTTAAACCACAAACCAAAAGATATAGCATTGTTGGCTGTAAAGGCAGAAGGACGGTCTGAGTTGTCTCAGATCTCGTTCTCATTTAGACCCACTTTTGAGGCAGGAAGAAAAAAACAAAACACCTAACTTGATTTCCTTGAATGCTAAATGAGGTGTGAATTTTTAATTATTGTTAAAGGAAATAGAGTGAGAATTTCAGTTCTGGAATGGAAAGCCACTCAGTCAAAGTGGGAGGATTCCACAAAGCCCAAGGAAGAGCTCTGCCTGCCTGCCTGCCTCTCTGCCAGCCCCTGTGATAATCCCTGGCCTCCCCTGACTTGCAATGTCCAGGAAGCCCATGACCCACTTTGGACAGGTGGTGCAAAGGAGGATCTCATAGTCCCAGAGCAGATCTGCCCAGTGCTATAACTGTGGTCTAGCCACAGTTCACTTCCTTCTCTGGGGTGTTAGAGCTCGCTTCCTTCCTTCAGATGTGGAGGAAGCTTGCACACCTCTTTCTGTCTCAAATATCTCTATTTCCTAAAAGGCATGTTTCTCTGAGGTCCGGAGCAAGCATTCCATATTGCTGGTACAGTATACCAAGCCTTAATCAAAAGATATACCAGACCTTTCTTTTTTCTGCTCTGCGGGTTCTGGTAACACAATCTGCTTCTAGAGCATTTCCTGGGCAGAGTAGGATCTTCTGTGTTACCATGCAAAGCCTCCTTATCGCATGCTCAGAAGCACAAATGGTAAATACCATTTGCTTAAGCAGACTTTGCAATCGCTTGCATTTGTAAAAGATTATTTATTTCAAAGAATATCTTGAAAGCAGCAAGTTTCAAGGAAAACATTACGCCATCGTGATAGCATCTGTTTCTTTGAATAAGACCAAGTCATCTTCACTATGTTCTTCTACCCTTGGCTAAAAATACTCGTTTCACTCCAGGCCCCGGGATAATTTGGGAGGCTCGGGAAGGAAGAGAAGAAAATGACCCTGGCATGGCACAGGCCACAGTCCCATCTTCAAGAGACTCGTTCTCAGTCTAGGTGGAGGTTGCACTGGAACTGATGTGCAGCAGGGACTTCCCAAACTTCCAATATCACTCACTTGGCTGCGTTGGGATGCCAGAGAGAAATAGCCTCTCTTGCACACAGATTTACCTGAGTCCTGGGAGCAGGAGCTGAGCCCCTGAGAGAAGTGGTTCCCAAGCATCCACGGGCACCAAAGTCCAGCGGAGGACTGACTCAACATAGATCGTCCAGCCTCGTTCCCACATTGCCAACTCGGCAGGACTGGGTGGGGGACGGTATAAATGTTATAAGCTCCCAGATCCTACTGATGACACCCCCCCACGCACACACACATTTAGGGACCCTGACTCCAAAGGAAGCCATAATGAAGGCAGCTAATCAGCCTGGAATAAGGCTGACTTTGATGGGCTTCCAAAGCCTGCCCAGCTATTTCTAATGTACAGCCAGGCTGGAGAGCCACTGGCTTACACTTTTTAGTGTTCCTTTCCTTGCCAAGTGCTTTAAGGTATGTATGGCCTGATATGTGTTTCCTTGCTCGGTAGATTCAACTTTTTAGTGACATTATGCTTCAGGTGACACAGCCCAGGAAAACCTGAATGGCGCTGGCTCCCGCCCATTTGCTGGCAAACGCCTTCTTTCCCAAACATACCAGACGTCAGAGAGCAGAAAGATGGGAACCCACGTCAAACTAGATGTTAAGGGACACATGGATTAATTTATTCAAAACTATGCATTCACAATATTCTTTGAATGTTCACTTTATGCTGTGCCTAAGAAGAGTTCATGCTTCCGTCTTTAAGAAGAATGTTTTTGAAAAGATAAATTGGGCATGGTGGCATGACCTCATGCTTGGGAGACTGAGATGAGAGAATTACTGCAAGTTTGAGGTCAGTTTGGACTCTATAGCGAGTATCAATCAGGCCATACGGAGCAAGACCCCCTAAACAGCAACAAAACATTGGTCCTGCCTGATGGCTCAGTGGATAATGTGCCTACAACACAAGCTGAAGAGCCTGTGTTTACTCCCCAGAATCCAAGGGAACTTAGTGGAGAGAACTAATTCACTAAGTTGTCCTGATCGGCATAGTTGAACACACATAATAATAACAAATACATTAATAAAGGAACAGCAAATAAATAAAGCTATGGGAGGTTTTCCAGGATAAGAGGACCATAGTCTGAATTACTTCTTAGTAGTGTATGTGACTCACTAGATGTTTCTAGAGCCGGAGAAGCTGGGAGCGGTAAGCAGAGGCGAGAGAAGAGAATTTCTAGGGAAAACATGGAAGTTATGGGAGGGTGTGGTGACTACAGAGCAGCCTTCAAGTAACGGGTCTGCAGAGAGGACAAAAAACCCCACTAATGCATTCTCAAGAGAATGGAGAAAGCAGAAATGCTATCACCATGTTGACAAGGTGTTCAGAAAGTCCAAAGGTGACAAAGGCGAGCAAGGCTGCTGTGTAAAGAACAAGCTTCATCCAGACGTTCGAAGGAAATTCAGAATATATAAGAAAACTCAGTGAATGATTTGCTATGAATCACCAGTCTCCAGTCTCAAACCTATTCTTCAGCTACTCCAGAATCTGGGGATATAACCCCTTCTAAGTAAAAATCTAGCTTCTGTTGGCGTGGGGACTCCTACTCACTGCCCACTCCCTGGCACAGTTCTGTTTCCTGCCTCTCCTTCCCTTTGTTCCCCAAAGAAAGGTGTTCTCTGAAGTCTCTTCTTCAGCAACACTGCCTCCTGAATTAAAACAAACAAACCTTTCTGTGGTGAAGGACTCAACAGTTTCCCCAAACTCCTACAAATATCCTGTCCTTGAGCTTTTGACTTCTGGTTGACCTGCAGCTCATTTTCCAAGTTAGCTGATCAGCACCCCCACTCTGCAGGAGATGATTTTGCTCACACCAACCATTGAGGAGCATGCACTCCTCTTTTAAAGAGCCTCAGATGCTGTCTGCAGGCATTTTAACTCTGACTGAATGTGGCTTCTGAAGGGCAACTCCCTGAACCCTCTTTCCCTACCTACCCTTTAGGTTTGCTCTCCTCGGGATGTAAGAATTATTGACGATGAGGAATCTGTCATGTTTACCGACACATCTGCAATCCGAGACTTTCACAAATTCACATTTCAAAGCAAAGGTTATCAACTACTACAAAGACTGAAGTTTATGTCTTTCTGGAAACTTACAAGAAATCAAAAAAAAAAAAAAAACCTCTTTGGGGATGAGCATTAATAGTTCAGAGACAAGAACAGGGATTCCTGTTTTCTGATGTTAATGGCTCTACTGATCCAGCCCTCCAAGGGTGAATCCAGAGCAGTGTCCCCAGGAAAGAGGGCAGACTACAGACAGACAGGAGAGACTGCCTAGGGGGACCCTCTTGTCAAAGAGAGGCGACCTAGCAGAATCCTAATACGAGAAAGCCCTGCTTGGCCAACACACCACCATGAGGCACCTGCAGTGTTACAGAGGAGATCAGTCCCAATGCTCCTCAACCCTGCCAAGCCTGTTAGCTTCAGAACTTCTTATGGAGGTCTCTTTGAGAGGGACTGAGCTTGGACTAAAACACAAATGACAAGAAAAGCAAAACCACAGGCTGAATTGTCTTTGTCGTGACTCACGATGCTAAGTGTCTGGGTCTGAGTCTCGCTGCAGGTGCAGCAGTTTTCTGCAGCGGTCTCTGAGAAGCAGTTAAGCACCGGCGTTAGCTAAGCAGGAGTTCCTGCCTTCTCTCACTCTTGTGGGGGTTTGTAAAGGGCAATCAGATTTGGGGTCTAAATATCTGGTCTAAAATTCAAGCAAACTTGAGTTGCCTGAAATCGTTGTTTTGTTTGCTACAGTAGCTTCGTCAGAGAGGGGTCCACTGACCCACACGGAATCTGCCCTGTTGATTTACAATCTGCCACCCTCTGCTTTCTTCATACAAGGCTAGGCCTCCACTGGTAATTCCTCCTATCACTCAGGTGTCAACACACTGAGTGATTCTTTCACAAATCCTCAGAGGAAATGAATGAGCTTCCTACTTTCCTAGGGGTAATTGCTCTTCCTGGGAGATTTTCTTGTAAGCCATAGCTGGAATCTCCCCTTCTTGAAATCAAAATGGTTCCTTTCGCCTCCGTCACTCACTCATCAGGGGTTTAATCTGCATCTATAATAGCCATTGTGTTATCCTGGGGGCTCTAATACAGAGAAAGCTGAGCTAGTTCTCGCCACAACCCAGCTTACAGTCTATAATGAGGAATCATAATCATGGAAGCTAACCACAAACTACATTTGTGAAGTAAGAACATGGTTGTGTACAACAAGGAGAAGGCAGATAGAAGAGGCTTCACTGGGAAACTAAACAATGACCTGAGAATCAAATGCTAAGAGTGGACGTCCCTAAGTGAAGACTTGGTCAGGTAGGGTTCAGTCTGCCATGAGACTAAAAAGGAAACTTTTGTAAAGGCTGAAAAAAAAAATCCCGAATAAGCCACGGAATATAAATCCTGTTTTAAGAGCATGCATAACCTTGGAATGGTTTGGAGGAGCTGTTGGAGGAAGTGAAAACATCTACATTATGGAAAAGTCACTGACTCTGATCTTGAAATGGCCAAGTAGAGGGGACATTGCTTGGAGAAGGGTGATCTGGTCAGTGATAATTTTCAAAAGCCCAGATGATGAAAAAATGAAAGTGATGGCAACAGCAATGAGGGTAAGTCAGGTAAGACTTGGGCAGAAGCAACAGAGCATGTCCAAGGTGACCTCCAGGTCCCCAGAAAGGTGGGAGAGTCTGCTGCCAGTCTCCAAGCATGGCGACAGTGCCAACAGACACTAATAGAAGAGTGTCAGTCTGAACTCAGATGTGTTAAGTTTTCTGCTCTCTTCTGTTGACCTTCTTTTTTTTCTTTCTCTAGTTTTTAAACATTTTTTTCCATTCTTTCCTGTGGAATTGCCCCAAAGTGGAGAGACTATAAAGATACCAAGCAGACTCTCTTGACATTCCGTTCTGCAGATGGTGGGGAGTTTTCAAACATCTGCCATGTTTGACAACCGAACTCTACTCTCTCTTCTAATATTTATTAATCACTCAACAAGCTGAAAGTGAAGCAGCTGATGCCAACTTCACCAGTATGAGTAAACTCCACTGCCCCTGGGAACACCCAGGGTTAGGCTGAAATAGCGTCTCACCACACACAACCTTAAAGCTCAGTCTCTAAATGGTATTCAGTATGGAACTACTCTTTTGATTTACATGTAAAACCATCAATAGTAGGAACCACATTATGTATTCCATGTGTGTGTCTATGTCTGGATGTCTGTCTCTCTCCCTTGCTTGCTTTGTGTGTGTGTGTGTGTGTGTGTGTGTGTGTGTGTGTCTGTCTGTCTGTCTGTTTGTCTGTCTGTGTCTCCATCTCTGGTTCTCTCAAGAATGCTCTCCTTTACGTGCTCTCTCTCTCTCTCTCTCTCTCTCTCTCTCTCTCTCTCTCTCTCTCTCTCTCTCTCTCTCTGTGCATAGTCCACACATGGGCACAATCCTTCCTTAGGGCAGGGTCTCCCACTGAACCAGAGAATAGGTAGGTAGCCAACAAGTCCCAGTGATCCTCCTATCCTCCTGTCTCCACCACCCACAAAGAGCAGGAGGTATAGACACAAACCCAGACAACTTTTATGCAGGTGTTGGGGACTTGATGCCGGGCTTCCCACTTGTGGAGGAAGCACACTCCTACGCACTGATCGATCGCTGCATCACTGTGTTACACATCTCTAAGATGCTACAGAAAAAGCTCACCAATAATATAGCACTTGCACGCAACCTAAATACAATAAATACATAAGTACATGTGTTCCCCAATCTTGGCATGCTTTTAAAACACTGGTTAAAAAAAAAAATACCAGGTGTGGTGGGACAACTCCAGGAGGCTTATATCTGAAGGCTGGAGTTGGTACCCAGCTAGCTATATGAAAATAGGTGCAGTATTGCATTTCCCTGGGTGTCAATCATTTCGATTATAAATCTCAAAGTTTCAGCTCTTGGAGCCAAAGTACCATGGGACTCAGGATTAGTGTCTTTACCTTTTAAAAGACAGATTTGTTTTATTTTAGGTGTGTGACTGGTTTTGCTTGCACGTATGTATGTGCATGATGTGTTTGTCGGGTTCCCAAGGAGAACTGACACTGGCTCCATGGGAAATGGAGTGACATGTAGTGTGAGCTGTCATAGGGATACTAGGAATGGAGCCCGGGTCCTCTGCAAGAACTGCTGAGCCATGTTTCTAGCACCAAGCTTTCCTCACCTTTCTTGAATGCACAGGGAATAAACCATGACACAAAGGCATGACTGTCAGACTGAGTGAATCTAAGAGATGATGCAGCCTGTCAAAAAGGGTCTTGTTCTGTAGCCAGGGAAACAGAGGTCTAGAGGTCTAGCCATGTTCAACCACTTGCTTATTCTCTGATCCAAAGCAAATCTTTTCTCCTTGTGAGCCTCAGTTTCCTTGTTTAACTCCTCGCTCAGTGACATTGCATTTTTTTCTGACACTGTTATCATTGTCCTTGCTCTAGTCACAAAGAGAAGCACTTTACTCAATTATATCCCTTCGAAAAGGAATAAAAGAGACAATAAATTGAAAGCATAGTTCATCTAGGATGAAAAGACCTCTTCAAATGAGAAATTGCAGCACTTAGATTCACCCTTAAGATTCTGTCTATATCACTTTCTTGCCTTTGTTTGAGAAACAGCAGGATCTAGTCTATGTTGGGAGATGTAACTATTTAACCAGTGAGTCCTTAGCCTTTCAGGTGAAGAACCTGGTGGGTCACAGATGGGCAGGTACCAATCATCTCTCAAACAGGGTCCTGGTTTGCAGATGAACAACTTCAACTGTTAGGAAATGCCTGATTCACAGCTCAAAGTCCACACAGTGCGTCCGGCAATTCTTCGGTAGGACAACTCACCCAGTACAACTCATAATCTCATGAAAGACAGCTTTGAAAAATTTGACTTTGGTGTTTGCAGGATTCAATCCCACCAATGTTCATACATTTGAGAAGCCTCATTTTAATCTACAGTATGCCAAGCAGATCGAAACTAGACTATTGTTGAAGGTCGTCTTCATCGGCCAGCAGGGTCAACAAATGCAGAGCGAGTGAGAGAGAAATACACAGCGAACTGCAAGAGGCCGTTGATCAGAGACACCTATGGAATCATTTGTGTATGGAAAACATGTGTTTGTCTGCTTCCCAAAGAGGCCAGAAGAAGGCACTGGATCCATGGGATGTGGAGCTACAGGTAGTGTCAGGATAGAGGGCAAAGACACAAACTTACGTCTCCAGTTCAGCTCTGAGCATCCATTTAGCCGATGCTTGTCTCACTGATTAGGCAGCAAAACCACAGACAGCCCTGGGGAAGAGGCGCAGCTCCCTTGTGCTTGGCACCGAATGGTCGGAGTCGTTATTTATTGATAGGGCAATTAATTGAGATTGTTAACATCATTAAAGCAAAGAGACTGGGTACAGGGTAGACGAAGATGCTGATGATCTTAGCTGGGTACGCTATCTGAGGTTCTAGGAAGAAAATCCTCTGAGTTTGCCCAATAAACAGCTACCGATGTCATGCGTATCTTGTACAGAGCTGAAGATGATAAGATTAGACACATGGGTTTTCTTTGGAAAGATGATAAAGAACCTCACGCTTCTATAGTAACCGACTCAAAATAAACTCAGAGTAAACCCCCAAATCTTTGCATATAAATGAGTTATTTCATTTGGATGCTACCAATACAATGCTGCAGATGACTGTGCTGACTCTGGCGGAAACCAGTTCTAATTCTGGAGGGGGAACCAGAAGCCACCTGCTTTCTGCCTTTCCCATGGCTGAGGCTTGTGCCAGGTTAAAGAAGGAACCTGATTTGGGAAGTCGGCATCTCAGACAGACTCATCAGAGAGCCATGTGGACACCTGCAGGGAGAGCCAGCTTCCCAGAAAAGTGTGGAAACATCAGTTACTCAGGAATAACCCTGAGCTCTCCCTACTCCGTAAAACCCTCTCACGGGAGATCCAAAACAATGCTTGCGTCAAAATGAATGGAAAGGGGTAGAAGAACCTCTGCTTCTCATATGAAAATCACCCCAAAGTGCAGGGGACCCTACATCCGATAAAATAGATAAAAATAGAAGCATCAGTATTATGGGAAGTCATACTTAAAGAAACGTTAGAGGATAATATCGAGTACCTATTTTAGTACCTATATTTTAGACTTCTGGAGATTTAAAAAAATGGATATAAAACCAATACTCTGAATTTACTAAGAAAAGTTAATCATTTTCTTTCTGCTGAATATTTTATATGATCCCTGGGACCTAAGTACTGGGAATAAGTACATATATGGAGTTAAATGTAATGTGAGTTCTAATTGGTCTAAATAATAAAATCCCAGAGTCAGGTATTAGGGGGTAAAAGCTGAAAGATCAGAGAAGCAGAGCCCCTAGTTCTTACCTCTACAAAATCCACAGACCAAATGGGGTATCCTTTTTCTACAAGTCCTCAGACTGAATGCCTTCTCGGACTGACTCCTGAGCTCCTGTCTCCTCCGCCCTTATATTTCTCTCTCCACTCAGCCATACCACTTCCTGTCTCCACCTCCTTAGTCCTGGGATTAAAGGTGTGAGCCACCACCACTGCTTGGTTCTATTTCTCTTTCAGACTGATTCCATCTTACATAGCCCAGGATGGCCTTGAACTCACAGAGATCTGTCTGCCTCTGTCTTGGCCCCTTGGGTGACAGAATGCAGGTCTACACTCGACTTAGGAGCCTTAGAATCTCCGAATTCCAAAAGTCCCACTAATGTCTTATCAACTAGTAAGGCTTATCAAGCAACACAAAATGGACTCAAAAGTCATATATATGCTAATTTCTAATATGCACACATGTAATGATAATAATTAAAGGAAAAGAGGCAATGAATTGTGGAGGGGCAAGGATGTAAATACAGTACACAGAGATGAAAATTTTTAAATTGTCTGAATGCTTCAAGAACATCACATTGCAAACAAAACTAGTGAGATTTTTCTTAATTCTAGACATTTGCATGAACCTTTCATCTGTTGATGCTGAGGAAATGTAACAATAGCCATCAGTCTTCAGCCTTGATTTCCACAGCCTTGCCATAGCTTGAAACCTATTTTCTCTTAAGTCTGACCTTGAAATTGACATTGGGAAAAGTAAAAGAAGCTGGGATTCAGCATCTGCCAGGATTCCCCTATTCCCTTCTTTCCTCTTAGCTTCCATTACTTCCTGGTCTATGGGTTACTAGAAGGGTCGTACGCATTTGATTCTAGACCTTTCTCTCTTTTTATCTTTGGTCTTTTTCTCGTTGTCCTGGGAAGCTGTTTTGCCTCTGATTCTTCTAGAGAGTCCATTGATCCTTACATTGTTTCTGGAACAGGATAACGCGACCTTCAGCATTGAGACAAGCTAAAGCAAGCTGGTAAAGAGCAAAGAATATTGTCACTCTGTGTTCTAAGAATAATTCAAACAAGGCCATTCGGTAAGGCTGACTGACAGGAGCTCCCCAGATTCTCTGCCTTGGACACCATCTCAGCATCGCTTGCTAGGAGGCCAGGGATGGGGTACGGGCGCCACCTTGTGGGCTGAAGTGGGAAAGGCCTCACTCTGTGAGCCTTTTTATTCTCAAATCACGTTGAAGAGAATTGTGTTTCCCGAGGCTTGAACACCTTCCAGTCACTGAAGCGAAGAAGCCTGATTATACAAATTCCCCCATCTTAGCTCTGCTCTGAATAGTGGTAGAAAAGCAGTGCAATGAATCTGTTCTCAGGTAAGATTGAAGATGAAGGACAACCTCGCCTTCTCTAGATAAAGAATTTGGAAATTCAAGGGGTGGGGGGAGAAGGGGAACACTAATTATGCATGTTTCATTCAAATTAAAATTTACATAGCACCTGAGCAATAAATTCCATCCATACTTTGAGACAGAGAGAGAACTAATTACTTCTCTTGCATTAAATCTTTCCTGGACAAGGGCTCTTCTTGCCTAGGAGCTACCACCCATTTGCAAAAGCTACTCAGCTGTCAGAGCAGCGGTTATGGGTCATTTGCATGGATACCACCTATAGTTGTTCTTTGTGTGCGTGTGCGTGTGTGTGTGTGTGTGTATTGGGGGGGTCTTCTTGAACCCAATTCAAGATAACTCAATCAAAATTTCTGGGTCTGGACCTCATGAAGATACACTTACAGTGGACGCTCTTCCATAGGGCAGATTCCCCTCTGTATGCACCCCAGCAATAAAGCACCATAGCAGAGACTTGTCTTTACCACTTGATGTTCTACTATTAGTAGGTTTTCGTAGACCAGCTTCCTACAGTACCTCATCCAAGAACTTTCCCCACAAAGATCATCCTTCCTCTGAGTACTTTGTCCCGCCTATCTCCTTTCACAATAAATATACCCTTCCTTTTCACTTCAGCACATGGAAGATTCGTATCTTCGCCTAGAAAATTGGGAAGATGGGCTTCTGTGCATCTCCTGGTGCTCCCTCCTCCCAATATAATCTTAGGATATGTTGCATATAAAGGAGTTTGCAGAACTCACTCGCAAAGTCTAAGGACTTTCTGCTTTGTAATCTAGTTTAAAACTGATGAGTTTAGTAAAATCAGCTCTCATAGGGAAGCCCCTAGAAAAGGAACTTCTACCCAACCCGGAAGAAAAGCAGTGGAGAACCAGCCCTTGCTCCAACACTCGGACACTGTGATAGCAGTTTTCCAGACACAGTAATCATGCTGCAACTGCTTGGCTCTCTGCAGTCCCCAGGAATCCCGAGCAACAAAGAAGACAGCCTTCCATTCCACCGCCCAGCAATTGTGTCATTAAACAAATTGCTCCACAACGCCAAAAGAGGCACTCTTGGTGACAGCCGAGCGATAGAATTTGTCTTGATTCCAGACACCAGGGGCATCTGTCTGGAATTCATGCGTGTCATTTGATGTTGCAAGTTTATCCGTGGAAAAGAAAAAAACCACGGCCAGATACCGAACGCAAGGTACAAACGTTAGGTGACTACTTAACAAGTCGTCATTGTCGCTTTGAGCACAGATGCATGGAGACCACGCTGCTCACAAAAAAATGAAAACCACAGATGGAGTCTGAGACAAAACTGCTTTTCAAAACAGGCAAATTAATCTGCCTGAGCCGTTGAGCATAGCCAAGGTTCCTGGTTAAACTGGTGCCCCTGTCAGCTTCATCTGTTTCCAACGCTGACACCACATGGTGTTAAATAACTAAATAATATGAGCTGAGTGTCAGCTCACATGGTGGTGTGGGGATAAAGGAAGGAGGGCATGGATGGACACGTGCAGTTCGGTGAAGGCTTCAAGAAGACGTTGTTCTTTATGTGTGCCTTACAACCTGATGAGACAGAAGAAACAGCATGGGCAGTAGCAGTCCACAGCCACTCCTGCCTTTCTCCCTCCACCACCCATCATTATCCCCCTTCCTCCCCACCCCCCTTCATTATCCGCAGGGAAGTTCATGCACTCAGTGAAGCTAATTCATATGACTGATGTTATGTCAATTTGAACAAAGAAATATTGAAGTGGGTATTCCAGTGTGGGTTTACTGAGGAGGTAGGGAAGGCCTACTTTGAATGCAGGGGACCCAGTCCTATAGGCTAGGTCCTATTGGAAGAAAAGGAGATGGCGAGTTCAGCATTAGCATCCCTGTTTCTTTCTGGCTGCGACAATATCCACTGATGTCTGTCCTAGCTTCTCCACCACGATGGAAAGAACCCTCTGAAACCACGAGCCAAATAAAACTTTCCTTCCTTCAGCTGTGGATATCGGGAAAGTCACTGGATGTCCACATCCAGCGCCAGCTCTCAGGCCCTTGCCAGGCACTCTCGGATGCTCCCTGAGTGAGCTCCTCCTCTATCCCAATCTAGCAATTCACACCATGTCACACAACATCTTATGCCAACTCTGATGTCACTGTCCACAGCGTGCCACTCTGACTCAGCTCCTTCCAGCCTCTGTCCCGTCCCTCGACAACTCCCCAACAATTCCTCAGTGTCATTGTGTCACCATAGCTGTCCTCACAATGGCCCCCCATCACACATCCTGGCCGTCTGTAAATGGAGCAGTTCCCTAAATATTCATCTTCCCAGCAATTACATCAATTGTAAACTTACTAAAAGTTGATCAAAAATTTTAAAATCTGAAGCAATAGAAAAGTGTTCTTGTTACACTACCATTTTCTACAACACTGCTAAGAGTTCATGTATTATCTTCTAGGCGTTTGTTTTACACAATGGGGACAGTATGGCACACTCAAATTTAGTTTGGCAATAAGAGTCAGCAAGGTAACATCAGCACCCCTTATCAACCATGGGCAAACTCTAGGGAATGTCATACAATGGCTACCTGACATTAAATTGTACTACAGCATTTTAAATTGTTATTTTCCCATGTGTAAACTCAAGTTTTACCACTTGTGGTCAGTTGTGTTCAAAATGAATGTAGATTGGGCGGCTCTAAAGTTTAGCTTTGCTGAACTGTGAGGTTTACCTAGGCCTATCCCACACAGCTGTTGCTAATTACTTGACATTAGCAGCATCTCGAAACCTTCTAGGCTTCCCTTGGCAAGCCCCTGAAAGGCAGCCTTGCCATTATCCTGATGCTGCAAAGCACCATAAATTAAAATGTGCATGGTTTTGAATGTTGCAGTATTTTACCTGCTTAATAATATATCTGAGATTTATCCATGCCACACACCCATTGTCATTTAGTTAAAATAGTCACCCCTGAGTGTGTAGCTCAGCCATAAAGCACTGTCTAGCATTTGCAAGGCTGCAGTTTGATTCTCAGTACAGAAAACACGTTTTCCTTATATAATCTAACACACTTTTTGTAACTATTAGCAGGACTTCTTTGGAGATTATTTATGCACATTATTTTAATCCACTGACATTTCTATAGCAGCAGTTTCAGATAGTGTCTCTTAAGGTTGATTTTATAATGCCTAATCTATTTTCCAGTCAAGTAAAGCTTTAAAATATTGTACTGATAAATGCTCTGAGATCATGTATATTTTTTTCAGTCTGAATAATGTTACTCATATGTGTATGTTTTCAAGGCTGACCATTTGGTCTGAGATAACCAGTTGGTGTTATCATACTTTCTTAGTACCCTGTTGATAGAAATTAGGATAATTTCTAGGATAGTGTTTTTACACATAAACTTTTGTGATTAATGATTTTAACCTAGTGATACTGTTAGCAGAAAATACTTCTTAGTGAATAGAATCATGGAAATCTGCTAACAAAACAGAGGACCATGCCATATTCAGCTGTTTTGCACTCTGAAAAGAAGTCATTTCTAATGTGAGAAGCAAGCAACCGACTATGAATCAATTTTAATTTACTTGTTCTTTATATCTGCCACCAAATTTGTGACATACTGCGAAGTATCTAAATATGAACAGAAATGCCATTTATAGATTTAACAAGCAGATTGGCACCATACTCATGTCCACACAGATACTGAAGTTCCAACGTGAAAACTAGAGCCCTCCTTAATGAACGTGTGTACAGAAATTCTCAACAAAGTCTGGAGATTCTAGTTCAGGCAACACATCAAGAAGTTCAAACACCATGACAAAGTTCATTTGACTGCAGGGTGCAAGATGGCTTCAACACAGGCAAATCAATATGTGTAATTCATCACATAAATATATGTAGAAACAGAGATCTCATGATCAACTCAGTTGATTCAGAAAAAGATTTCAACAAAGTTCAATACTCCTTTATGATGAAGGATATAAAGAAACGCCATGAAGGATATAAAGCCCCTCATGAACATTATAATAAATGAGAAAAAAATCAAAATAATTTCCTCTAAAATCAGGAATAAGATATAGATGGCCATTTTCTTAAGTCTTATATAATGCAGTGTCAAAGTCTTAGCTATAGCTATAAGAACGGAGAAAGGAATAAAGGAGACACAGCAAGAGAGAAGCCCAATTATCTGTATGTGCAGATGGTGTTGTCTTATAGTTTAGAGACCCTAATGACTGCTCCAGAAAACACTGAGAACTGATAAATACTCCGAGCAAAGTAGGATACAAAAATCAACATACAAAACTTAGTTGTTTTTCTATGTACAAACAATGAATTTGCTGCAAAAGAAATCAAAGAAAAATTCCATTTTCAATAGCTTAAAAAATACTTAGAACTGAGCCTAGTGGGGACGGCAATGGGGATGGTTGTAGCTGGGAACTAAATATGGTGGCCCTACTTTGTATGATGATCTATAATCTTATTTGACAATGCTCTTTTACTTTATTTAAAAACACTACTAATGACTACCAGCATGGAGTCTACTTTATCGTAGGAGCTCAAATAAGGCAATGTTCACCTTAACACTCCTCAAGTGGAACCATGAAGTAGCATTCCCCCAAAGAGCTAACAATTTCTTTGTTACAGTCATTCCAATCTGACTTTGGCATACTGTAGATTCATATCTGTTTGTGTTCAATTACAGTAAACCACTTTCTGTAGCAACAGTGAATTTCCGTGCCGTGTTTCTGAACTTTGAATTCCAAAAGTCATTCAATCCTTTTGATACCTCACAAACTCTAACCGGTGCTAGCCGCTGACTTGTTCCACTTCCGCTTCAATCTACCCATGACTGTGTATACGTGTTGATAGGCTGAGACCTTGCAGAGGTCTCCACCTTACACCAAGCATAAGCTTTGTTGGTAAAGAGCTCTGGGGAAAAGGTGGGTTTTTTGTTTTGTTTTGTTTTGTTTTTGTTTGTTTTTCTTCTCAGTTTTCAATGTACAACTTTATTGACTTTTTTTCTGCTATTCACACTGCACAATAGTCAAGGGTAAACTGCAAATGGAAAATACAATGGTTCTGTGTCCCAGTCCCACAGAACCAGAAGGAGCAATCCCTTGGCAGTTTGTGACTCTGATCCCAGCCTGGTGACCACCTTGCCGTGGAGTTTTCCAATGTGGATGCTCTATATGCCAGGCCTCACGTTCCCTTCATCTGAACAAGCACCTGCCATCCCCATCCTTCCTTGTATCCACCAATGCTCAGCTCCCGCAGCATCTGTGCATTCTGCAGCATTGGATCCTACAGCGCACAGTCTCCTTCACTGTCCTGCCTCTGGTCTTGGGAGCTGCAGTGTACGGTGGCTGCCGGTGAATAGCCATGGGCGGTTTCCTGCAGCACTGGCTCCAGCCACTCTGCAGCATGTCTTAAGGTGTAATACCTTGCTGTAGATTGCGCTGAGGACCCCAGCATGCAGGTCTGTCGTGAGTCCCAGGGATAGGCACTCAGTGACTTGGATCATCCATTCTCCAGAGCAATCTGGGGCGCAGCTCTGTCCTATTGCCCTGCCTCAGTCCTGTGACAGCAGCTGCTCCCTGTGTGTGATGGCGCTGCTGTAGAATTCCCTTTCCTAGCCAAGTCTGTTACTTCCATCTGCACTGTCATTGGCATATCTTATATTAACCTTTCTATTTTCGACATCCTGGGTGGTGTCTGTCTCCAGATTTGACTGTAACTGATAGCACCACTCACCCTAGACAAAGCCAAGCACAAACACAGACCTTCTAAACCCCAAAGGCTTGTGGATTTTCACTATATTAAAGTTCTAGTCTCATGAATGAAGGTCCGTTGATGAAAAAAAAGGAATAAACATTAAAGCCAATAAAGTTATTAGTCTGGTAATCGCTTTAGAGTGGCCTCCTTGCAACTCATTTTCTTGGACAGAGTGTCAGGAATGTCACACTCTACAACATCTGTGAGAGTGCTTTTCACTACACAGAGATATGCTATTAAAAAAAAAATGACAAAAAATAACACTGCCCATACTGTGGTGGTTTGAAAGAAAATGGTCCCCAAAGGCAGTGGCATTATTAGGAGGTATGACTTTGTTAGAGTGGGCGTTGACTTATTGAAGGAAGAGTGCCATTGTAGAGGCGGGCCTCGAGGTCTCATATATGCTCAAGTGACACCCAATGTCTCAGACCACTTCCTGTTGCCTTCTCAAGATGTAGAATTCTCAGCTACCTCTCAGCATCATGTCTGCCAACATGCTACCATGGCCCACCATGATGATAATGGACTGAACCTCTGAACTCTAAGCTCCCACCACAATTAAGTGGCTTCCTTTATAAGAATTGCCATGGTCATGGTGTCTCTTCACAGCAATAGAAACCAACTAAGACACATACCCAACTTTAGTAACAAAGCAAACTCTAGAAACCATAGGCAGTCATCAGCACAGATAAGACTGGGCACAGGATACCAAGAAAACCTCAGAAAGGATCACTGGTGGTAAGTCACTTCAGGATACTAGATAAATGTCATAGCTTTAAAGGACACAGTGTCTCAGGCCTTCATTTATTTTATGACAATCCAATAACCCAAATCAAATGAAAAGTTTCCTCTATTCTTAATAGTAGCCATGAGCCACTAACTTATTGTTTATAAAAAACAAAACTTACCTCTTAAAATGATAGCAAATAAACAGCATAATACTGCTTGATAGGTTATGCATCAAAATTATTAGGCTGTCCAGGATCTCATTAATTAATCTCTGAGAGTGAACAGCTCATTTATGAAGCTTCCGTGGTGGTCTTAATTTCAATTAAAATATCAAACTCACTAATAGAGTTTGATGGTGTCCTCCTGTAACCCCAGCACTGGTGAGGTAAAAGAAGTGGGTCAGAAGTTCAAGGTCATCCTTCACTGCATAGTGATATTGAGGCCAGGGATGCATGAAATTCTGCCGCAAAAATAAAGAAGCAAAACGAACCGATAGCAGCCAAACTCTGATTTGACTTTGTCCCTCTTTCAGCTTCCAGAATGCTTACCCAAAGGTTCTGGTCCTGGGTCAGCTCAACATAGGCCATCAAAGCTTATGTGCACTTTGTGTATTTCTGGTCCAGTTATCACTTCAGTAATGAGATTTTTTCTCATCTCCACCATCAAAATAAACCGTGACTCTTCTATCCTTGGTGTTCCATGGAGTGACTTACGCTTTTCTAGTGAATATCTGTGTTGATTGCTATGCTTGCCCTGTTTGTATTTCCTCTGTCTCTCAGATCCTTGTAGTTACTCAAACACAAGGAATACTTAATTTTGCAACAGCACAGGACAGACAGTCCCTACATGGAATGCTCAATAAGAAGTGTCTGGACAACTTCTCCAATTCACATAGTAGGTAAAGATAACGACCAGGAATGCAATTCATGCCTCCCAACTTCCTTAAATTCTTCTCTGCCGTATCCATTATAAGAGTTGGAATGTAAAGGTATTAGCAGGAGGATGTTGGAGTAGAGAGCCAAAGACAGAAAAGGGCTCTGTGAGTCACCAGTTACACAGCTGGACCCGTACTATACTTGACAGCAGGAAAAAGAAACTTGGAAAGATGGGCTATTGAACAAACTAAGAATTGAAAGCAGCATACACTACTGGAAGTATGCTTATGCCACGCCATTTTATTAAACAGAAGAGTGACGCATAGAATAGCATGTATCATATTTACTAGACAATTAGGTTCCCCACTGAATGACGATAAATCAGACAGTGGGCTGAGGAGATGGCTGAGCTAAGCAATAAAAGCCTAACGTGTCAGGATGGTATGCCATTGCATACATTTAGCATACTCCACGTAATACTTGGCTGTTGGTTTTTAATTTGGTAATCTATTTCTTAAATTCCACCATGAAGTCCATCTAGCTACAGCTTATTTTTTGCGCTCTATAACATCCCAGTGGTGACTTTCTGTTTCATTGCTGGTGAAACGGGGGCTGTTAAGAGTTAGCTTACTTAGCACTGCAGTGGACCATGCGTCTTGGTATCATGAGGCCTTACTGTTGGGCAGTCACCTCACAGAAG
>NC_022010.1:37826176-37843579 GCF_000317375.1 Microtus ochrogaster
CAATTCATAACAGCAGCAACATTTTGGTTTTGAAGTAGCAATAAAAATAATTTCATGGTTGGGGGTCGCCACAACATGGGGAATTGTAAAAGTCCACAGTATTAGGAAGTTTGAGAACCACTGGTCAAATATATTAAGTTCTTGAACCTTGGAGCATGTTGTCTGTTTGGTTTCTTAACCTAGTGACTCACCAGAGATTGTTCATTTAGGAGGGTTTGGGTGATACTTTACCTTAAGGTCATAACTAATTGTAATTTTGTTATACCGCAGGAACTTTCTTACCCTCTAATAAATCAAATCCCTAAATGTAACTATGTGTCTCCTGAATCTTGATGGTTTATTTGAAAATGACTAGAGGCACTGGTTTTCTTCAAAGAGGATTCTTTCCCGACAGAATGCCATGGATCTATGAGCTCTATGACATGCAGGATGATCCTTGCATGGCTGGGGCTCAGCTCACCCTACCACCACAGGTAGCCCCAGGCCTGAGGACCATCTCATGCTCACAGTCATCTTTGCTTAACTGAATACATGCATTGGAGCCAAATGTAACTGTTTTAAATTCATCTCTTTAGCAGAGCAGAGATTTTTTTTTATTTTTTTTCTACAGTGCACGATCTATGTAAATAATTATATTTAGAACCCAGCAGACTGCTTCTTTCTGTGTAATGTTCGTGGTCTGTTATTCAGTTTCTAAGCAAGGTATGGCAAAAAGTTAATTAGGTACACACCCATATTTCTCCTCCCAAGACAAGCTGTGTATTTTAGTCTCACACGAAGACAAGGGATGCTTTCGTTTTATTAGCAGAATACAATTTACAAGGTCAGCTTTCAGTACAAATCAGTCTCTTGTGCACCGAGAGAGAGAGAGAGAGAGAGAGAGATTCATAAAAGCAGGGAAATAATTGAATGGCAGCAAGAGTAGAAAGAGCCAACTTTCAGGTACAGAAAGCCCACTTTGTAAGTTTATCATGAGATATGACCGCAGGCCACGAGAAAAGAGGATGGGGGTTTGTTTCAGAAATGCAGCCATAAGAACAGAAAACAACATGTCAGGGCTGGAGAGCACATGCTGCTCTTTCAGCAGACCCAGGTTTGGCTTCCAGCACACACAGCAGCTAGCAACCACTTGCTCCAGTTCAGGGGATCCAGCACTCTCTCCTAGCATCTGGGGGCACTTGCACTTGCATACATGCAGGCAAAACACCCATGCACGTAAAACAACAACAACAAAACCTGAGAGCAGCACAACAAAGGTCTGACTGCCAGACTGAATACTCAAGCCTTTCTATCCTGGGAAAGAAATTTCGAGAAAATGATACAAGGTGGCAAACTATTCGCCAGGATCCCACAGAAGTTATATAATTTTGCTGGTGTCCCATGGTTTGGCTCTTGCTTTTTGCAAACAGATAATTTCTCTCATCTGTCTAGAGCCAAAATCCTCCTCTGCCCCGAAGAGGATGCTGAGCCACATTGCCAATCTGCAGCCCAGCAGGCTTGCCTGTCCCTCAGTGGACATTCTGAAAATATGCATGACATTTCCATTTCTTACGGGAAATCGAAGACAGAATGCTTGCAATTTAATTGTCGTCCTAAAAATTACAAATGTACTGTTTCATACTACAGCTCTATCTAGTTTTCAAAAATGAACTTGTGTTTTATGGAGCTTGTTGAAGAAGCTGGAAAGCCAGTTTGTCCCTGAGCACACTTGCTGCCACCCGGAAGCCTCCTCCCAAGCAGAACTGGTGGACTGAGTCTTAAACAGTTCTGAAAATTTCAGTAAAATATTTTCAGAAGAAAATTTTCCTATTATAAATGTGACACATGCTTACTGTGGAAAATTTCAGTAGAAATTCCCCTAGAAACAGCTATATTTTATGTATTTTATTTATTTAACTATTCAATCATTTTCTATTTTATTTCTTATCTTCTATCAATTTTCTGCCTCTGTCTATCTCTATCTATCTATCTATCTATCTATCTATCTATCTCTCCAAAGTAATTTAGTCATCACAGGGATTTTCTTTAAAAAAAAAACAACAAGAAAAAAACAAACCCCAAAATAACAACAACAACAAAAAAAAACTAACTGCCTTGTTAGTTAACTAATTATGAACATGGGTAGTTAATACCTTCGTCTTTTCATTTTCTCCTGACTTTTTTCTTTCCCCTAAAACATACTGACATACCCACTCAGAACACACACACACACACACACACACACACACACACACTCACACACATCTGTTAATCCCTTAACCCTAATCACATTCAACTATACTTGGTTGAGCTATCTAAGATTAGTACATAGCCTTAGACCCCAACCAGAGACAAAGCATGAAGCTTAGAACATCTGGTGACTGAGGGCAAACAGACCTGCTGAACTGCAAGCTGGCTATGGAACCCAGTGCCTTCTCCAGACCTGAGAAGGATTCCACCCCTAGACTCGGAAGTAAAACAATGATTCTGTAAAAAGAGGGCCCAGACAGGGAGGAAGCTCGAGTCATCCTTGGGATTTCTAGGCAATCTCTACTCACATGAAAACTAAATCACCAGGGCTCTGGACCACCAAAGACCATTTAAAGAGTGGATTGTCTTCATTTCCAGAACTTATGTGGTTGCAGAGAGACTTACGCTTAAACCAGACGTAAGTTTTCTGTTGCTGACATTTACCCATGCAAACGTCGCGGGCAGCTTAGTGGTAACACCCCAGGGATGATGGCCAAACCAGTTGGGGAATAAGGGTGTGCAGGCAGAGGAGCCACACTTCCTGTTATGCCAACCCGGCCTCTCCTGGGGCAGCTCCCACAGAGCTTACATCATCCTCAGCTCTCATTTCCTCAGGTGGCAGTTTCTGAACGCTAGTCAGATGTGCTCCTGGAATAAAGCCACCCTCGGCAGAAGGAGCAGGTTCCCTTCCTTTCAACCTGAGACCCGCGGTCTGATAGGCAGCCTCTGCAGCGGGGTGGGTGGAGAAAACAGGCGTCAGCAGGAAATTTCAGATTCCCTAATGAATCAATGATGGGTCCTTATGGACAGGGGAGATTTTTCTACACTTTTCTTTTTCGTTTTGACCAAGCAAACAAAGTATGAAGGAAGGACTTTAAACTTGTTAAACGTAGTTAAAACTCTAACAACCCAGTCCATCAAAATAATATGCATGAGGGCTGGGCAGGGACATTCTGAAAGATGATAAGATTCTGCACTGGAGGAAAAGTCACCTCCTGTCATAGCTTCCGACCTGCGCCAGCACAGCAGGTGACAGGTTCCTGGGAGGAAGGATCAGGAGATCGGAGGATAAAGATGATAAGAAACTTGGGCTCAGGAAGTCTTGCATAAGTTATATCTATGCCAAGCAAATTGATCAAGAAGTTACAGTATCTTCTAAACGATTTGCCAGGAGGAAACTGAGACAGAGTTGGCAGGAATCATACAACAGGGCAAAGGAAGCTAAAATCAAGAAATGTTGCAAAGGGAAATACAAGATACCTCTAGCAAGTGGCAGACAGAGCACACAATGCCCTTGGGACTGATAACTCCAGTCTCTTCAGGGGTAAAGGTCAAGTTCCCAGGAATCTAAATCTTCATTCCTTCGAGATCTCAACCTGAGGCCCAGAATGGCCTTGCCAAGTCTGCTCCTGAGCAGGGAAACAGAACTGTGTTCTTTTTTCCTTTCTTCAGGGCTTCTGAGAAAGTCCTGGATTGGTCCAGCTCTCAAAATCATGATTTTCAAGGTCTGTGTAAAATTCCTTCCATCAGAGACTGGTGTAATAATCACCTGCTAAAATAAGTTTTCTCCAATGGAGTGTCACTGGTCTATATCAGCTGCACCCTGGGCCAGGCCTCATGACAAAGAGGAAATGGCCAAGACAAAGCAGACTCCATTTTTTTAATGTGCTTTTTTTTATTGGTCCTATTTTTTTGTTCTGTTTTGAATTTTGTCTTTGTTGATGTTTATCCTGCTTTGGGGTTTGAGGGGGATAAGGGGTAGGGATGTAAGGAGGATTTGGGAAGAGTAGGGGAGGGAAAATAATATGACCAAAATATATTGTATATATTTTTTTTAATAAAAAGTAAAACAGAAAAAGAAAAAAATTGAATTTATTGTTAAAAGGCTGAAATACCAGCCAGGCAGTGGTGGCACACTCCTTTAATCCCAGCAATCGTGAGGTAGAGGCAGACGGATCTCTGTGAGTTTGAGGGCGACTTGGCCCACAAGAGCTAGTTCCAGGACAGGCTCCAAAGCTACAGAGAAACCCTGTCTCAAAAACAAAACAAAAAAGGAAAGACTTTGCCCTTGTCTTCAGTGAAGAATTGCGGGGCACCATTCTTCCTCTCCATTGTTAAAGAACATGCCCGCTGCATTCCCACAGAGCTATACAGGTCTTTGGAAGCCCTTGCACAGATTGCTCGAGGTGCTTTTCTGTACTGTACTGTGAACTAGTCAGGAAAAGCATCATGACGCTCAGGGGTGAAACAGAACCCCAACAGACCCCCAACAGCTCACTACTGCATCAGAACAAGACTCAGTGTATTTATCTCCATATTTCCCAGCATGCACTGCTACTGCCAGTCTTCCATTTCAACCAAAGTGCTTATGTTTACTAAGATTGGTAAGCTTTCAAGTTGGTGTTTAGTGGCAGGAGAGAACAGTTTGCAAATCAGTGAGCCACTCTCTACTTCAAGGAACTTAAAGATTACTCAGTATAATAAAATACACAGAAACTCGCTTTGAAATCCAATCCTGTAGACACTGATTTTGAAGAATGCACATTGAGGGGCTGATGAAATCCCTCAATGGTTAAGAATACTTAACGGTGGCTCCCCATCGCCTGTACCTCCAACTCCATGAGAATCTGAAACATTCCCCTGGCCTCTGCTAGCCATGCACACACATGTATACACAAACACACACACACACACACCAATGCACGCACGCACGCACACACACACACACACACACACATACACACACACACACACACACAAATCTCTCTCTCTTTTTTAAAGAACGAACTTTGTGGGCTGTAAGGTGGATCAATGTGTAAATGTGCTTGATGCCCGACAGCCTGGGTTTGATCCTCAAGACCTACACGGTGGGTGGAGAGAAGTGACTCCGGCTAATTGTTCTATAGTCCTTACATACGAGTCTTTGCGTGCATGCACACACACACACGGGGGGAGGGGGGAGGGAGAGAGACAGGGAGGGAGGGAGAGGATCAAGAGCGCTGGATGGGAGAGACAGGAGGTGTCCTCTAGTGCTTCAGCTCACTGAGATTTCATGCAGATCACTGAATTTAATGCTCCCTGGCTTTCGGTTTCAGAAGAGATAGCTCAAAGTAGAGAAGCAAAGCAAACTTTACTTACAAAACTGCACATGATGATGTACACTGATTGTACGTAGAGTTTGCCCTTACATTTTAAATCAGGGGTAGCATTCAGAGAGCCCGTACAACCGCATTGTCTTATGAAAAGCATCCAGGAACATGAAAAGGTTAATGCTTGTGAAGACGCAAATGCACACTCACGCCATTGCGCCAGACGAAAAGGACCAACTGGCTCTCACAGCTGTAAGGGGTCCATATCTGTGGAAGGGGGACCAACAGACCTGAACGGCCACACAGAAAATGCTGCACCACTTTCCAGGATAGAGACGCAAACCTTATTTCCACCTGCTGAAAAGACGGATGATTGTGTTATCTCCGGAGAATGAGTTACTCGGGCTACCTGACCAGTCAGGAAAGCGGCCACAGCACACCTCACAAGTTGTGCATTTGATTCCCAGGTGCTTGGGGCAATAAGGTAACTCTGAGCTAAGGGCTACCAAAGAATATTCACACTGCAGCTTTCTTAAAAGTACATGTAAACTAGCTTCACTTCGCAAAGAAAAAAAAAGTGCTCAGCCTGACCATAATGGCAGACCTAAATATCTTTCAAAATATCAGTTTTGAAGCAAGCCACATAGATAGACAAATAAGGCCAAATAAGAAGCCTAGAGTGTGCAAACACATTGTGTATGGAGGTGCAAAACTCAAAATCAGCACACGTGCCATGGAAGGTATGCAGTCTTAGAATAACACGGTTATAAAACGCCCGAGATTTATTCTGCATGTGGACTCTGTAAAAATAGTCTCTATTAGGCTGTTTTGATTGTGAACACTGTGTGGGAAAATCCATAAAACAGGCCTGCGGTTCTTTCTCCAGATGGGTGGTGTCAGAAACTTGGGTTATCGCTGGGATGGCAATCACTGTGCGCCCATGTTTACACAGACAGGCGGTTTACACCACTGACTCTGACCTGTTACTTAGTATGCTCGCCTGGGAGCTGGACTCTAATGGCTTCCCCGAGAATTATATAGATATAGAAACCCTGTCTCAGAAACAAAACAAAAATAATAAAATAAAAAATAAAGAAAATAAAGATCTACATAGGCCTGATCCAAAAACATTTCACGTTTTTTGGTTTCCCCTTTGGGCAAAATGAATAGTCTGCGAATATTCTTGTGTGTCTAACAAATTGACTTCAACCACACTGACTTTGGTCTCGCTCTCTATCTGCACATAGATCACTGAGAACCACAGGGATCAATGTGAGTCTCTGGGGTCAGTTCCTTACCAAGGAAGGGAATGATTCATGTGAATTCAAGGTATCTTCCACCTCTCTGTTCTCTCATTCTCCCTGGATCTCTTAAGTGCCTTTGCCTGGCCTTACAGTACCAACAAGTAGCCACACGGGGGCAGCACAACTCTACTTTTGCCAGCTTTTAAATCCAGTGGCCAGAAAGAGATCACTGTATTGAAGAAGTCAAGGTACCAGATAGTTGCCTTATTTAAAGCTGCCCTGCGTTAACTGACTCTGACACTCTGACTCAGAAAACACCCATGCATCTATGTAGAAAGCCTGTGCTTTTGAATTTAAGAGTACCGTGAGGTTTCAGAATCATGAAAATAGAAGTTTTCGAGGCCCGGATTGAAGACAGAGCAGGAGCCCTGGAGAGCCCTGTGCCACCCAGTGACTGACTGCTGGGGAATGGAGAAACTCAGGGAGAAAGCAGGTGTGAGAACTCTCAGACCAATATCCTGAACTGACACAATGTCTTGGAAACCACATTTGTGCTTGGAAGTGGGAAAAGTTCAGAGGGAAGCTATGTCTCTATCTACCAGACTTTGGGGTATGAAGAAATGCTGGCTCTGATGACCTACTCCACAGACACCGAAAGCAACTCCCTTGATATGAGAGTAAAGAGACAAGCAATTCTATGACCGCAAAGGCCAGGGTTTCCCACTGGACGCACTTAAGGACTTTTTTTTTCTATTTAAAGCTAATTTGGAACATTTGCACGGTCTCTTTATGCCTGTCATCCAGCCTCCCGTGATGGGAGATTATCACCCAGTCACAACACGATTTCTCAAACCATCAAATGTATTTTACCATATTCGACTACAGTTCTTACTTAAGGTTATTCCAGGTTTTCTATTAAAGCCCGTTTTTCATTCCTGCCATTTTTCTCTTTCCACCCCGTGAAGCCCAGGTTAAACTCGGGTTATCTATCAGGCTTAGAGGCAAGTGTCTTCACCTTCAGAGCAACTCAGTTTCTTTCTCTTCCCCACATTTCCTCTTCTTGACACTTGTGTAGATGCTGCTCCCTGGGCCGACTGCTCCACATGAGGTTGTAGCTATGCATTGTTGGGGGACGAATGTTCCAGAACTTGTGCTAAGTCCTTCTTGGCCACAATATCCGAGTGAGTGGTGCGGATGTGCCATGTTCCCAGTGATGTTTGTCGCTACACGGTCATCTGGTTAAAGTATTTTAATACTTTAATACGATTTTAATACGATTGGTATTTTCAGTGGAAACTCGCTGTGCGTCCATTCATAGGTGATAATGAGGGGTCTTGGAGATAGCGCGTGTGGCTTGTCTCTCCAGCCGTCCACTGACGCTAGCTTGGAAGAGGCTGCCTATCTGCATTTGCTATGACTACTGGCTTGCCCAGCAGTCACTCCTCGATTTCCTTATCTCTGTCAACTGTTGGGGTTCGTCTGTAATGCAACATCCATTTTCTTCTATTTATATATTGAATAATTGATTCATAACAACTTCAATCCATTTATTATATGAATTAAAGTCTAACTCTAAGAATCATTCCTTGTTTTTTTTAAAAGTAGTTTCATCTTAAGATTGTGTTGCAGAATATTGGTTTTACTATGTAAAGATGGGTTGCATTTGTTTATTTACGTAAACAACTATTGCTGTTTTATCTGGCCTGCCTAAGGAACCTGATAGGTCCACTAAAAGACTGGACAGACAATAGTGAGGGAGGATGCATAGACAGGTCTACCAGACAGGAAGAGTAAGTAGGAGGAAGAATTTGGGCTTGGGGCTTAGAGAGAAAAAGAGATGCCAGTGAAACACCGGGGGCCAGACAGCCAGACACGGAGGAAGCAGGAAAGTAGAACAAACAGAATAAAAGAAAGGTTAAAAAGTCCCAAGGCAAAATGTAGATGAATAGAAACAGGTTAAATTAAGATAAAAGAGCTAGTGGGACAAGCCTAAGCTAAGGCCGAGCATTCATAACTAATAATAAGTCTGTGTCTTTACTTGGAGCTGTCTGGAAAGAAAAAGCCAACTGGAAGGTTGCTTTGATGTTCTTTGACAAGCTTCTAGCCTAGGATGTAAAAATTCCATCCATTTGCCTGACTCAGCCCCAGAATCTAAGCACTTCTCCAAAATGTCTTGACTCTTTTTATTGGAGAATGCCAGTCAGAACCCACACTCTGGATAAGTGTGTTCACGGCACCTAATGTACCTTTGCTCCTAGTCTGCTTTGCCAAGCGACCATGACATACACGCATCTTTCTGTCTACTTCTCTGTCTGTTCATCTGTCTCTCTACTCTACAAAGGCATGCTAATATTCCCAAAGCTAGTCAAGCATCATAAGGCCTTTCTTTCTTAGCACTCTTGTCCTGGTTGTTATGTGAGCCCGACTGTTCTTTAACTGTCTACTCAGCCAAGACAAGCGTTCTTATGTTTAACAAATGGTGTAGAATTAACTTTGCTTCTGACCTGAAGAAACCCTTCTATCCTATCCCCACTGCCTGAAATGGTGATCTCTAAACAGCCGTGTAGAGTTTCAGGAGATGAAAACAATTTAGTTGTCCCACAAAGGGGCAGTGGGAAAGGGAAAGGGGATGGACATGAAAGGTGGGCTGTGCCCAACAGACTAAACCACAGCCCCGGAACACAGCATTGGAAGAAATGAGACCTTTTACAGTGACTTATAAACCTGCATAAAGCATGTTAGTGGATGAAGACACATACCTCTGACACATCTTAGACTCCGTATATCATGTGTAGATCATGGCAAGAAAAGGAATGAGAACAGGAGTTGAGTGTGATAGGAAACACTACTTTAAGAAGAAAAAGAGGCCAAGAGACGCATTTTAACTGGACCAATGTGATCAGTTAAAGATCATAAATCAAGTTTCCTCACCACAGGTAAAATAAAAATGGGCATCTAGTGAAACGGCCAATAACAAGCTAGGGATTTAACTTTTAAAAATGTAGCTTTTGGCATTCAAAACTTCAAGGGACTTACAAGGAAAAGAAATTAAATTCAGCAGTGGCAGTTTTTAAATTTAAAATGGCAAGATTTAAATTGTGTGAAAGTATCATGATGCTTTGAGATTCCAGAGGAGATCTATTAATATGTTTGCTTTAATGTGGGGTACAGAGGCCTGCGCAACATCCGTTGCTATTGGAATCTAGTGTCCCTCAGCTTTAAAAGGTTGTGTCTTTAAGAAGAAAAAGGGGCTGGGTTCAGTGGCAGAGGGGTTGCCAGGCATGCAAATGTAGAGGCTTGATCCTCAGCATTAGAGAAAGAGATGGGGGGAGAAGAGAAAGAGAGGGAGAGAGGGGGAGGAGAAGGGAGAAGAGAGAGATCACAAACACCAAAAATCACTTTCTACTGAGGAAAGATGATCTCCTCGGTGATCATTGGACACTCGTCCCTTCAGCCAGAGCTGCTCTACCTCCGTATTTCCATGACACTGGCTCCCAGCTAAAGGTATTTCTCCAAACATCTTGTCTGACCATCTATCTTAAATCCTCTCTTCGAATCATTTATCACCTGTCACATTATTAATTTATTTTCTGATTTAATGTATTTTATTTTACAAAGTCATTTTTTGCTCTTTCCCCGTGGGCTCTGGGTAGCAGGTATTGGATGCTTTCCTCGCATGGTGCTTCCCCTGCAGATACCTGCTCTCTGAGGATTGCTTCCCTCAGATATGAGCTTCATCCCGGGATGGAGGGGGTTCTGCCCACTTCCACTTCCAGCTTCAGGAGCTAGGTAGTGATACAACTAGAGTATTTGATCCCAGCGAAGATCTTTGCTATTGAACATTCTTTCACATCCAACAAAATATTTTGGCAACATTAATAAAATAAATTGTATAAAATGATTTTTATGGAATCCTCTATATAATCCAGTCACTAATAACATTAAGCTAATAAAATCAGAAACTATAAAGTAGCATTGATGTACTTTTTTAGAAAAGTGAGAAAATGTGTTCCATTTACTTCATGGTGCTGATTCACATGTGTGTCTGCATGTGGTAGACACAGGAGGTCTCCTGGAGATCATTAGTCAACCCTTCTGCTCAAATAAATAAATTTCAAGTTCAGCAAGAGACTCTGTCTTAAGAAGTAAGGTGAAGAGTGATGTAGGAAGACACAGAACACCAACCTCAGGCACACACATGCACCTGCAAGGACATGCGCACCTAAATATAACAACTATGTGCTTTGATAATTGCACATTATCTTTTTTTAAACACTTTCCCTTTGCATGGTGTCTAGACAGCACTTTTTATTGTATCTCTGATATCTTTTGATTTCTACCATGTCCTAGAGACCAAACGCACCCTGAATCCCACACTTCAGGGTTTCCAATAAAAGTTTGAAGGCTTAAAATATCCTAGAAACTACAGGATGGCCCACAAGGCAGAATTCCCTGATATAGATATGAATAATTTGCATTGGTATGGATTTTAAGGTCAATTTTGTTATATGTATATGTATTTCTTGATCTTGATTAAGGTATTGTGATTGTGTAGTTCATCTAAAAATGTACTGTATAACTAAGAAATATAGGTTGTTAATGGATAATTATCGACAATAGTAAAGCTTGTAGTCATGTTAGTTAGGTTTTCTAGATATATAGAGATACATTTCAATTAGATAGACATTCTTCATATCTTTCAAAGACTGCAGAATATGGCATTTAATGTTTTAATAACTTAAGACTTTTCATGACAATGAGACACTCTGCTCCTGGCAGCACCAATCTACTTCAAGAGGAAGATGGGCATCGAAGAGGATCCTTATGGAGTTTGATAACCATTTGGGCAAGAAACTGTTCTTGCCTGGACTATTGCATAAACTGGACACAGAGAACCCACAGAGAGAGGACTACTGAACTTGCCTAAAGGTGAGATGATCTTTCGGGGTTCCTGATTCATGAAAGAGTCTGTGAGACATTCTGCAGGACACAACAGATAGTGACTGAACTGACTTTAAAATGTCCTGCTTCATGGAAATGTCTCTGGATATTATGGGCCTGTAGGCCGAAGATGGATGCCCCAACGGTACAGAGGAACTTTGGGTGACTGTCCAGGCAGCGAGATATCTCTGTCATTTCTAGAGTTTTGGATTTCTTGTTTGCTTGGGTAATATTATATCCTTCTGGAGTCTTTGATGGAGTTAAAGAATATATAGTTATAGTTTTCCTTAGTTATGATAAAAGATAAAATAGATATAAATATTGTAACTGTAATTCTTGCTTAATAACTTGAAAAATAGATAGTTATAGTTTTCCATTGTTATGATAAAAGATAAGGTAGATATAAATATTGTAACTGTAATTCTTGCTTAATAACTGTTTTGTTATATGTAATTTTGCTATGGTAAAGTTAAAGCCTTTCCTTTTTGTTTAAACAGAAAAAGGGGAAATGATGGAGGAAGGTCATTGGTTAAAAAAATAAAGAAACTGCTTGGCTGGCCCTCATAGGTTAAAACATAGGTAGGAGGAGTAAACAGAACAGAATGCTGGGAGGAAGAGGAAGTGAGCTCAGACTCGACAGCTCTCCTCTCGGGGGCAGATGCCTCTGAGAGACGCCATGCTCCCTGCTCCTGAGCAGACACACGTGATGAAGCTCCGACCCAGGATGGACGTAGGCTAGAATCTTTCCGGTAAGACCGGTGCTCACGGAGTATTAGAGATGGGTTGATCGGGATATCAGAATTAGCCAGTAAGGGCTAGAGCTAAAGGGCCAAGCAGTGTTTAAAAGAATACAGTGTCCGTGTAATTATTTTGGGGCATAAGCTAAGCTAGCCATGTGGACAGCTGGGTGCCGGGGATGCAGCCCCGCCGCCCATATTACTACAATTCCCAAAGGGTACCCAGCTGCTCTGAAGAAGGGGACCAGAGAGAAAATCAACACATTGCACTCCTGAAAACCCATTCTCTTGTGTTCATGCCCCACCTACTTGCTTCTTAGTCCCTTCTCATCACCTCCTTCTACTCTGTGATGTAGGATGTCCTTTGTCTATGTGTTGCTTTTATCAGTTGTTGAATAAAACTGTTTTGGCCAATGGCTTAGCAGAGTAAAGCCAGGCAGGAAATTCGAACAGAGAAAAAGAAAGAGAGAGAGAGTAGATGGGGTTAAAGGGATGCTATGTAGCTGCCGGAGGAATAACATGCCACACCGGTAAGTCACAGACTCATAGCAATACAAATATTAATAGAAATGGGTTCATTTAATTGTTAGAGCTATCCACTAAGAAGCCTAAGACATTAGACATTAGTCAAACATGTAACTGATAACAAGTCTCAGAGTGGCTATTTCATAAGTGGCTTTG
Organism: Microtus ochrogaster; assembly: GCF_000317375.1. NCBI lineage: Eukaryota > Metazoa > Chordata > Mammalia > Rodentia > Cricetidae > Microtus > Microtus ochrogaster. The sequence continues at coordinate 37,839,098 of NC_022010.1, forward strand.
GGAATAGGAAGGCAGAGAAAAGCCAGCTCAGGGGGACCAGCTGGACAGAAAATACTTCTAGCTACAACTCTGAGTCCTTGCTTTCTAATAGAGGTCTGAAAAAAGCACAACCCGTGTTAGTGAGAATTGGAGTTCATAATTGCTGTTTTCATTGCATGGAGCTTTCTGGGCTTACATGCAACTTCTACAGTAATGTTCCCTGTTACTTTATCACAGGATGGTTTCCCCCATCTGCCCTCCATGCCAGCCTTCAGAGCTTTCTTCTGTTAACACTGCACTGAAGAATCACACATTAATTTACACGCTATTACGGATAAGGAAAATGTGATACATTTACACAATGAAGTACTACACAGCAGAAAAAAATAATGACATCTTGAATTTTGCAGGCAAATGGATGGAGCTAGAAAACATAATTTTGAGTGAGGTAACCCAGACCCAGAAAGACAATTATCAGATGTACTCACTCATAAGTGGTTTTTAAACATAAAGCAAAAAAAAACCAGCCTCCAAATTACAATCCCAGAGAACCTAGACAACAATGAGGACACTAAGAGAGACACACATCATCTAATCTACATGGGAAGTAGAAAAAGACAAGATCTCCTGAGTAAATTGGAAGCACAGGTACTTTGGGAGAGGGTTGAAGAGGAGAGGCAGGGAGGGGAACAAAAAAATGTAGAGCTCAATAAAAATCAATAAAAAATTTACACGCTGTTTACTCTATAGAACAGGACCTATGAGTTCATTCATCTGTAATTTTCGCATTCTGCCTGTTCAATTTATGGATACACATTTGCCCGAAACAGGAAATAAGGGCCCAGGACATTCTTGTAGCCAACTATACCTGAGGATAGAAAGAAGTCGTTGAAGGCGCCTCGTATCTCAAGCCACAGGAGCATAACATAACTTCAGGAACAGCTGACATTGATTTGTGTGTGTCTGTTTTTACGACGCCTCACCCTTTCTCATTCTTAGCCATCATGTTTTCCTTATGATGAGTTGGTGACTAGCACAGGGTGATCAAAAGCACAGTCATCATCAAAGGCTGCATAAACAGCGAAAAAAGCAAGGAAGCAAAATGCATATCTGACACATGGCTGACGCCACTCAACATCTGCCTCTCTAAAGAAAAATAATAGCAAACATTAAACTAGCTGCCAATGTTTCCTTTACAAATGTATATCAGGTAAATAAGCAGAGATATACTATTTCTTTGAAAGGTGGAGCATTTTCAGCTACTTTCTGTTTAGTTTCTATAACACAATTGCCCATCTACTCATTGCTGAACAGGCACCATACATTCTGCAGAGAAGGCTACATCCCATCCTCACCTCTCTGAGTCTAATCTTGGCTATATTACAGGTGCTGGACCAAGAATAATGCACACTTGTCTACCATGATTGCACAGAGGTGTTTAACTGGAAGCTCTGTTTAAGGTTTGTTACCTCCCACCACCTCGACCGCAGAAGCTCTGTGTCTCCGTGGGCTTTCTCTTCAGCAAGGCCAGAATGGAGAGATGGCCAGAGTAGAGCCGTGCAGGCTGTAGTGTAGCCCTGCATCTCACAGTGCGTGGGCAGATGTTAAATAAGAATTGGTGTGAGCCATTCAGTCTTGTGGTTATCAACCAAAAATATAAATGAAAAGTCAAGACCTAGAGCAGCTTACTAAAAACATTTTAAAATTTAAGGTTAGCAAATATAATCATCTCTTTATAATTTGGAAAATAGAACCTATAAAGTAAATGCTTTGGATGAATATAATGCCAATAATGAAAAATGGGTTTTGCTTAATTATGAAAAATGTATAATTTTGATTTAGTTTCTTTCTGTGGATTGGACAGTCAGCTGTTTTCACCAGTCCAGATTCTCTTCCTCTCCTGCCAGGAAGAGCAACCCTCCCTTTGTGAGGTGACTGATGCATAGAAGGATCCCAGTCAGAAGACACTGAGCTACCAGGCCACAGGAGCAGTTACATAACCCAGATTTTGCCAATGAAAGCACCCAGTTTCCCCTGTCATGGTGGTTGGTACCTAGACACACACATCACCCAGGATGCCAGTGTCCTTTCCTGCACACACTTTATCAATGTGGTCAGAGAAAATCCAGTTTGCCTCTGAACCAACAGCTACCACAGACTGCAGCAATGCTCAAACATCAAACAGACAATGGAGCAGAGTCGCCCCAAGGAAGAAGAGTTCAAGAGTTAAAAAAAAGGGATCCAAGGACTTGAAACAGCAACTCTGACCCCATCCGTGCAGCTCTTCCTATGAGCACCCCTGCTTCCTTCTAAGAGTTGATTCTTTGCTTAAGTAAACACAAACCAAGGCTCTGCATCTATGATTCAAATACGGTTGCATATAAATTGAACCAAAGTAACTTTCAATCACTTATTTTATGATGAAAAACAAAGCAGACCCCTACACTGATCCAATCTAAAAGTTTAGGATTTAAAGCATGTCTTTCGGACATGCTAGAAGGCCAACTCAGAGATCGCTGCTAACTGTCAATTAATGAATTCAAGTTACTCAGGCCAAGCTTCTCCTCCCTCATTCTTTCCAGATCGTCTGTCCACACTCAGAGAACATTCTGCCTTACTCTGGTCCCCAGATGATCAGGATATAGAAGCCTCACAGCACATCTGTGGGACGGGAGAGGATGCACAGGCACCTGGCCTCATAGGACCTGGAGCAACAGCTTATTCCCAGTTTAGACAGTGTGAGAAAAGAAGAGACTGAGAGATTCTCCACCCACTGGCAGAAAGGTCAGCATGCTGAATTCGACAGACAAAGTCAGATTTCCTAAAGTGAGGGCGGGCTAAGCATTATGAATAATAGGTCTTCCTGAAAATCTCCTCATATCATAGATTTTCAATGGCAAAGGAATGAAAACATTATAAATAATTGTATTGCTGCTCATATCGCAGGGATGTGTAGAAGATCAGCACATGGCTCCTTTGTCTCTGGAATAAGATTTTAGCTAAACAGCAATAAAACAGTTTTCAGGAAGGTTGCAATCCTAAAGTCAGTACAGTGGATAAAATTCTACAGAAAAAAAAATAGCCTAGGCAACCAGGTAAATAGTGCTACAGTCCATTAATGTGCTGGACCATCACCCCCCCCAAAAAAAAGAGAAATAAAGTTACTTCATCCTCATGAGAGCCCTGGGATCAGGTAAGGTGATGCCCAGTATAGACCCACAGCCACTCAGATGGACAACAGCCTCATATGTGGCCAAGGTATGGGCTCCAGAAATCATGTATGAGTTTTATACTTGAAAATGTAAAATTAAGAATGATAGTTAGAGTTCTAAAACTTTTTCCCTATATCTAAGCGACTCAACACATTGGCTGTCCCATTCATTACTTCCAGAAGCCTGTGAGAAACATGTTATGTTGGGTTATAGAAGAGAACTCAACTCAAAACAACTCAACTCATGAGTGGTAGAATCAACCTGTGAACCAACTGTGTGACTTCAAAGCCTGTGTCTCCCCGTTGGGACATTACCTTTAAGGAATTGCTCACCATCCTGCTATAGCATGCAGAAGAGCTTGGTAAATATTTGATAAAGCAATGGTAGTGAGTCCCAAATTCTCGGAGGCATCTGTGACCCTGTGATTATGCTCCTGTCGATTCTGACTGTGGCTTTTCACTACCACAGGTACTACCGTCAGCATGCCAAAGTGCTAAAGAAGGCTTAAAAATTAGGGTCTAATAGCTGGGCTAAGGGGCTCACGCCTTTAATCCCAGAAATTGAGAGGCAGAGGCAGGCAGATCTTTCTGAGTTCAAGGCCGGCCTGATTTATGTAGTGAATTGAAGGTCAGACAGAGCTACATATCTAATAACCTGTCTTGAAAAAAAAAAGATAAAGGGAAAAAAGGGCCTGACTACAGAATGCCAAATGGTTTGTCCAAGTTGACCTACCATGTAATGCAGTTTGGGTGGAGTAGTGGGTACCTAGAGGAGAAGAATTCTAATTTAAAAACAGAAAGATTGATTGACTGATTCTAGACTGCTTTTAAAGCTTCAGAGGCTCCTCCGCCGATAGTAACACAGAAAACACTGAATGGGTGGAGAAGGGAGGGCTAGGTAGCATGATCCCTGTCACATGTATGCAAGTATCCAATGCTTTAAAAAGATATTTATATCATATTATAATTCAAAAAATATATGCATCATTAAATGAGGATCATTTGATGATGGCTTAGTTACAAGGGAATTAATTGCAGGAGAGAGAATCAGATTGTGGAAAAATAAGGTTAGAAGCCATAGGTGGCTATGACAAAGCTGGGCTGTTGTCCAGTCACAAGAAAAGAGAGGGCTACCTACAACCAGGAAAAAGGACATTCTGTTATGTCAGATTGCCCAGAAGAGAACAGAGGTAATCTCACATGGGCTTCAGAAACTAACAGAAAGAACGGAAGGAAGGAAGGAAGGAAGGAAGGAAGGAAGGAAGGAAGGAAGGAAGGAAGGAAGGAAGGAA
>NC_022010.1:37844085-37852496 GCF_000317375.1 Microtus ochrogaster
AAAAAAAAAAAAAAGAAGGACTCTAAAGTTGAAATAGGGTAATTGACCCACTCGGAAAAACTAGCTGGGAATTACCCACAGAAGACACTGAACACAGATAATTAAATATTAACTTCCCTTGAAGCCACATATTGATAGTAATAGTTTAATATGCTGTTTGATCAACTATGTTTTTCAAGTTTATGGAAGAGTAGGATGTTTCCAGAAGTAGGCATGTAGGCACTTCCTCAACAGAACCTAAGGGGCAATGCTTTACAACATCAGATCCCTTGGTTCCATTACTGGAACCCTGCTGTGCACATGAGTGTCTATAACTCAAATATTGCATTTCTATACAATGAAAGAGAATCTGTGCTCTGGTTTGTAAAAAACACAGGTCAAAATTCTCTAATTCGGTCTGCCCAGAACTGGTAGCACCAGAATAAACTTGATATGTGTCAGATCTGAGATCTGGTCTCGTTTCAGCTCCTTAACCTTGGGTAACTGGGCTGTTTCTTTTTCGAGAAAATACCCGAGCTCTGCTGAAGCTCTCCCACAAGGACCTATTAAACAGTTACTCTTTCCTGAGCAATGCTTCATCTCCCTGTTTATCCCAGCAATCTAAGAAGTAGGTGTGTCAGTTTTCCCTCAGGTTTGCTTCAGAGAAACCCCAATTATATTAACACAGCTTCAGTAAGTTGCTTATAGACTTAATGCTCTTGGGACTGGCACTCCAGCTTTGGCCTGACCACAAACTGTACAACGAAACACTTCCCTCCTACGCCACAACAGTGCTTTGGGATTTGAATAAAAAAAGAGAAGACCACGTGAAGACACAGTGCACAGGTAATAAAGGTAAAAGGCTACAGCATTACACTAATTATGTGTTGCAGATTCCGATATGCATCATCACCTCGTACATCTTTTCAAACAGATCACTCTATTCATTCTTTGCATAAATATTTTATCAGATGTTAATGATTTTCAGCCTTCCTCTGACGGAGACAGATTTTTCACACACTAGATTTGGAGACAGGATGTTTGAAGTTATTAAATTGTGAATACTCTCTGAGAGATAATTGAATCTAGTAAAAAAAAAAAAACCTAAAAAGTACCTGTTTCACTATTACAGAATTTATCTCCTTACACTTCAGAATGCTCCTATTTTGGTGTGACTGCTGGCTTCCACACACCCAAAGTGTATGTAAGTGGTTAATATTCTGGTGAACGTGCAACCTGCTATCGATGGTGCGCTGTGTATTTTAATTCTTACTACAGATGTTCTTTGTTCAGAACCTGCTTGGCCAGCCCACTCTCCTACAGAAGATAAATGACTGAAGTAAATAAATTTCGGGTTGTGCATATGGTACACATACAGAGGCTTGGAACAAGCATATGTTTGAAAAACACCGTGAGACAGTGTGCAGATGTGTGTTCCCATCTAAAGCTCAGTCCTTCCCTCCTTTCTCTTGGATAAAAAAAAAAATTCCATTCTTTCTGAACAAGCAATAGACCAATGCCTATGTCTTTGTCCCCCAGCATTTGCCCAGAGGGGACTTTTTCACTTCAAATCTTTGTCAAGATGATGGGAGGCTATACCGGTGAAGTTATATTTAGAGTCTGAACATCATCATGTTCCAGCTACTTAACATGATAGAAAAGTGAGACGGGTCCCCAGCAGGTACCCACCTGCACAGACCCCACCACTGCCCTCGCTGACATATGTGATCAAGTGGGAATCACACCAGGGTCTTAGTGACATACTTTCGGTTCATTTTGAAAATTTCAGTGGTTAGCTAAAAAGGTCTACAAACCTCTTCCATAAGCCTAAACAAAGACACATTCTTTGCTCGTGAATGGTAGAAATGTGTACAATAGGAGGATAAATACATTAACTTAGGACAGTTAAATAATATTACACTTCGGTCTCTTGACATACTTTTGTCAGGCTCATCCAATTCCCCCTTCTTTCGTGCTTCCTCTGTACCCAGTCCTGGAGACACAAGGACTGCAAAACTTACATTATTTCTGTAACCTCCAGTCCATCCAAGTGTACAATGTGGATAAGACAATGAAAGAGTAAGATGATCCAGACTAAAGAATAAAAACAATGGGCGTTAAAGACATTAAACAATCTGTAAGTCATAGTGTTGGGAGCTAGGAAGAAGGCTCGGTGGGTTGTACAAGCACTAAGTTGTGAGTTCTGAAACTCAGTGCCAAGTGAGCAGCCAGACAGTGACACACAACTGTAACTCCAGCTCCAGTAGAGCGGGGACCGGCAGATCCTGAGCACTTAATGGACAACCAGTCTAGACAAAATGCCAAGCCCCTTGATCAGTGAGAGACCCTGTCTCAAAAATGAGGTGGCGAGAAATAAAGGGACACCCGACATTGACCCTTGGTCTCCACAGATGCAAGCACAAGCAAATAATAGGAATGCATAAGTAAATCAGAGTGTTGGAGAGAGTCTGTGACACAGGTGTAAACAACCCAGTGTGTAAAAGACAGAATTTGCTTTGGGAAAGAGAATGGCTTTTCAGGGTGTCATACGGGTGGGAAAACTCACAGCAGAGACGTGAGTGTGCCTGCACTGCTCAGCAGAGTGACGCTCGAGAATGGCAACCAATGAACCTAAAGATGAGTTGGCTGAATAACCTGTGCGGCTTGGCAAAGGAGCCATGCCATCCTTGCCCGTGAAATCTAATTTCTTTTTTCTCTATCACTAGGGCCACGTGATTCTAATGTATCCCTTGTTATAATCACATTTAAATATCAACATTAAAGTCCTTTCATCTTTTATATACATCCAAGGCACTGGATATCAATATAAGTACTTGGAGTCAATTCCAGGCAATTAACCTCTCGGTGTAGGAGCTACATGACCAGGGGGAACAGGATATTTGATTATGAGAAAGAACAGTTTCTCTTTCCTAACAGAGGCGATCTGGTGCTGTAACATGCAGAAACAAGAAGAGAACAAGATAGGAAGACTTTTGTGGCATACACTAAGTGCAGAGCCTAAGTATTGAAGCCAGGAAAGAACAAGCAATATCTTTCCACTTTCTCTGAACTCATTCAGCATAGAAACTTCCTGCCCAAAGTCTCAATGACCAGGCATATAAGACACAAAAAGAGTCCTTAGACTCTTATGTCATAGAAAACATGCCGGATTTTAAAAATAAAAAGATAAATCCATGTGTTTTGAAGCTTAGAAGGGAATCCAAAACAGTTTAACTGCATTATCTCATGACATTTACTGGTTACTATTGATGGATCAAAGTGATTTCCTTGTCTACATACTGAGCTAATCCAGACTAATCACTCCAATATCTGCTTAAGAATTAAATCAAAGCACACTGTGCCCTAATTGGTTGGCTATAATCATGAAGGCAGGCAAGCAAGCAGCACTGTTAATGTCCCTGATATTTAATTTATTTTCCTGAGATGCTGAATTTCAGATCCCCCCAAATGAAGACATCACAAAACTGACAGAGGACATGTTTCATTTTTTTTTTTGTATATTTCTGAATGCTGCAAGTAATGGACCATCCAAAGCTGCTAGGAGCAAAATGAGCTATGTAAACATAGTAAAGAATTAAGAAAACTCTTCAAAAACAGAAAAAGTAAAACAGTTTGAGAAGCCATGTAGCCCTGCCAGAGACAGACGCTGTAACTTTAGCTGGTAAGCCACAGCCATGTGGCCATACACAGATTAATAGAAATGAGTTGAATTAATATGTAAGAGTTAACCAATAAGAAGCTAGAGCTAATGGGCCAAGCAGTGATTTAATTAATACAGTTTCTAGGTGGTTATTTTGGTTCTGGGTAACTGGGACGAACAAGCGGCCTCCTCCTACATAGATCCACATTCATCTAGATTCATAAATACAAGTCCACTCTCCTTCAGACAGACGGACTATCCACTGGTGAATGAATGATAGTTCTGTCACCACAGAGGTGTCTGAAGTTTTTCTCTGTGTGCACCTACCCTGCCCACACTGGATGCTGTCTCGGGTACCATCCTGTCTGTGGCCATGAAGATAACCAGCTAATAACCCTGTAGGTTTCAGAACTGAGGGTGACAAAAATTAATTCTGAATGAGAGAGTTGTGTCACCTGACCAGGCAGCCTTGAAGCTTGCTTGCTCACGGGTAGGCTCCTCAATACAGTGAACCGAATAGCCAGCACTGGTTCTAAGCTGGCTCGGACTCTTTCTGTCCACTTTTCCTCAGAAGCAGTTTTACCACAAGGCCAAATACAGAGATCCAGTTTCCGCAGAGCCTAGCAGAGTCTGATCATTGGGTTCATGTCGTCTGTGTGAATGTGAAGGTTGGTTACGTTGACTTTCAAAGGTTCACCCCCTCAGTGCTATCAGAAGAGGAAGTCAGGCCTGGTGGGTTAGATCTATAATCCAGCTACAGGGGAGGCTAAGGTTTGAAGAACAAACTTTCAAGGCCTGCCTGGACCTTGTGTAAGGTCAAAGCCAGTGAGAGCCTGTCTCAAAAAGCAAAACGCAGGCTGAGGATGTAGCTCAGTAGAATAACAAGTCCCTGGCATGTGTAAGGTCATAGGTTCAAGTCCCAGTACTGGAAGAAAAATATGTATCCATGGTGTGTGTGGGGTGGTGTGTGTGTGTGTGTGTATGTGTGTGTGAAAAGTTACTGCTACCATTCCCATTGGTATCAGGAGGACCAGAGGTGATAGGAAATGGCACAACAATGCCTTCATCATTATTTACATATGACGTCCTCAAAAGGGTTGAAATCTGTTTCTGGAGAGTATCACTCCACATCGTGTGCACAGCCGGAAATATCACAGTGAGCCCCACTAACATGCTCAATTGCTATGAGTTAAGGAAAACAGATATTTTTTAAATGCATGGTAAAACTCTGCTCTATTTCCATATTGAAAGCCTTTAACTTCTTATTCTTTCAATAATAAAACCCTAGCATTGAAAAGAAGAACCTGGAGTCTCTATAACCTGTGACTTGGATGGATGTCCACCCCCAGCTTCAACGCCAGAAGCTTACCACCCCTGGCACCAGGGAACCCGCAGGTGGAGCCCAGACACACTCGGCACGGTGGCGACCCTCTTGATCTCTCATTCCTCCTCCCTAACTCTGTTTCTTTCTTGCCCTCTCTCCTCCTCTAGCCTGCTCTATCCCCTACCTGTGCCTTTGTTCCTCTAAATTTAAGAGTCTTCGATTTCATTTCAAATGCCACATGCACCCTTCCTACAGGGCTCCATTTGCCAGCAGGATTTGGGAGTAGTCTTCGCTGAAGTCTTCCACCTTCCCACTTTTAACGTGTTTTCTTGTAAAAGCAAAAGGAAACATTATGCAATCATCTCATTAGAAAATGTCTTGTTTTTTCTGATGGATTCTGAAGCCCTTAGGAGAAGCATCACATCAAATAGGGTTCTGTGTCCTGGGGATGCCAAAATGAGACAGCTCAGAAACACACATTTTAGTAACCAACAAATCAATTAATGGCCACAAGAAATAGACTGAAAAATGTTTTAGAATACAAAATGAGCTCACGTTAGAGACCACATGCGGATGGTGGAAAAAAAAAATCAAAGCCAAAGAATTGCCAGTCAGTGTGAAGGCCAATACTTGCATGTGGAGCTGAGGCAGAGCTTGCAGGAAGGGTAGGATTCAAACTAAATGAGAAGAATCTGACAGACATTCCAGCCAGAAAACAAACTATAAAAGCAGTAGCCTAGACAGAAAATGTGTTTCATTTGTGTCCAAGGCAGGGAAATATCCAAGGTATGGTATTGTGAAGTGAAGTACTATCCCCCACCACGAGCTAATGTACTTGAGCTGGTTACTAGCTAGTGGTAATGACTTGGAGGACTGTGGAACACTTGGCAGGTAAGGTCTAGCTGGTATAGGTAGAACGCACTTGGGGTAGAGCACACTTGGGAGGAATCTAGCTAGTCACCCACAGTTGGGATGGGTCTAGCTGGTGAAGGCAGAACACCCTTGGCATGGGTCTTCGCGATTATATCCGTATCTCATTGCACCTTGCTATTTCTTTTTTTTCTTTCCTTCTTTGTCTTTTTTAATTAATTAATTTGTTTTTGGCCTGTCACTCTGATGAGCCACCTCATGCTTCTGCTCATGCAGACCAAGCTGCTCCTTATGCCTTGCCTTCCTGGCCATGATGAACTGAAATCCCCTTCAACCTGGAGCTGAAATATACCTCTTCCTTAAAGATATTTCTGTTGATTGCTTTGCCAAAGCAAAAAAAATTGAATAATTTATATGCCATCTCACAATGGCATGTGGTGAGCTAGAAAGGGATGTCATATAGGATCCAAGAGATTGAACACTTTTTGTTCTTTAGGCTGCAGAAATGAGATCACCTCCTTGAAAAAGCTTTAGCATAGCATATGATCCAAAGGAAAACGTGTGAACTGTATGTAACTTTTAAATATCAAGACAATTAAAATCACACCTTAAGCAATAAACTGAGTTTAAGCTAGAAAGCTGGAGACTGACTCCTTAGGAAAAGCCGGTGTATTCAACGGACCAGACTAGATGGCAAAGCCTGTTTTGGTCTCGCTGAATCACAAAGGAAGACACCTTGTGAGAGTGACAATGACAGGACAAATGTTTCCTGAGAAATAGATGATTCTGTTACCACCACTGATAGCACTGATAGGTGTACCACTGAGTATAAAATTCTGATGTCTACACACAAGAGCACTAGCAGGTACTTTTTCCAACATATGGATGGGGGAAGAGAAGAAGAGAGAGAGAGACAGAGACAGAGAGACAGAGAGAGGCAGAGAAAGAGAGTGAGAGAGAAGACAAGACACACACATACACAGAGAGAGTGACACACAAATAGAGAGTGAGAGAGAGAGAGAGAGAGAGAGAGAGAGAGAGAGAGAGAGAGAGAGAGATTTGGCTTCATTCATTTAGTGTTCTCTACAATAACCCCAAATAAATAGATTCTGAAGTGACAAGTGACCCTCAGTCCACACTGTCATGTGATAAGCACATGTGATGATGTGATGCTGACTATGGCTCCTCTGTCTCCTCAAAGCAGCACCCAGCCTGCTGCCTATCTTGTCACTGTATGGTTAGAGAATTCATCATGTACAAGCATCCATTTTCAGGATGCCGTGCAATCCCCTTTGTGAGAGGAACCCTCGTTGAAACCATCGCCAAAGCGGACGAATTGCTATGAGAGGTGAATCAGGGTAACTTCGAATTCTCTGGGAGGAAGGAGAATGCAGTGGCCATGCAGATGGACACATGGTATGGTGCGCACCCCTCTGCCTGCACGCTGGCATTGCAAAGCTACAGAGAGCACTGTTCCTACTGCCCTGTGTGAGATGGCATGTCTTGAAGCATCATCCCTACAGTTACGGGAATGGTGTCTCCAGAACTGCCTCATACACTGACTGGCCTTTGTGTGGAATAGAGCACAATTTAGAGAAAACAGCAGGAGGCAGAGAGTTTCTATCCTCTTGGTCTGCATTTATTTTGTGTATCCAACTCAAGACTTGTCCAGAGACCTGTTTTCTGCCTTTAGAGCCCAGGCAGCAAGAGTAGAGGGCAGCAGATCCTCGCAGCCACCGTTCCCAACGTTAGTTCAGGATAGAGATGGGAGTGTCCATGGAGATGTAAAATTGCGTGAGCATCCACATAAACACCTATCCACACATACTGAAGATAGAAATGCTGTGTCCATCTGCCGATCAACAGGTAGGCGTTCACTAGGACACCAGGACAATGACTTCAATCAGCTGATGCCAAAAATGCTGAAACCAGACTTTTCACCCTGGACATTTTACCTTCAGAAAACACTAGATTAAGTCCCTGTGAATTAAGTAAACAGTGATTTGTGACAGCTCAGTTGGAAAAATAGTGAAATCACCTGGCTTTTAAGCAGTTGCAAATAGCCATGACCAAGCCACAAGGAGTCACTTTCCTTTACAGACCAGCTTACTTCAGAGACCACAGCTGTAAGTAGACCATGGCTCTATCAACTGCCGCCCACAGTGAAGGGTAAGCAGCAAATACTGAAAGAGAAATCCCAGGCTTCAAGTCCCCAACTAGCTCACAATTTAATGTAGTTTTCAAGAATGCTATCTTAGTATCTTAAAAAAATTGGGGGTTATAGAATTAAATTTAATATTTTAGAATTTTATCAAAACTTTAATCGAGTAAGAGATCTAATTATTGTCAGTTACCAAACAAAAATGAAGAAATTATTAATGTAATTTTGTCAAATATGCTTATGTGAATCTCTAAGTATAATTTAAAGAAATGCATGGGAATATTTAATAGAGAAATATATCAGAATGAGCTATAAAATTAGGCAATTTTATTTGATTAGAATTACATATATCCTCAAGTCAATTAATGTGAACTGATCTGCTTTTGTATAAATGTACTGATAACTTCATTTGTAGC
>NC_022010.1:37854166-37881892 GCF_000317375.1 Microtus ochrogaster
AGAAATGGGTTAGATTAATATGTAAGAGCTAGCCAATAAGAGGCTGGAACTATTGGGGCCAGGCAGTGATTAAAAGAATACAGTTTCCGTGTAATTATTTTGGGTATAAAGCTAGCCGTGCAGGCGGCCGGGTGCTGGGGACGCAGCTCCGCCGCTCTTAATTCAACAATAATATAAAATTATAGTGTACTATTCTCTCTTTGGAAAATTTCTTATCTATAGTATAGCCTTATACATAATACATAATAGAATGATTTAAATTTATATAAAGATAGTCATCAGCATAGATTTTAATTAATAGAGATGAAGATCTTTCTAAACATGAAATTCGCTGTTCTAGAAGTTCCAGATCCAAAGAATATATCAGCAATGAACAAAGGTAAAACACAAATCTTCCATAGCCCTTTCTTTAGAAATGTAACCATTCATCTGTATTTATAAAGTGTCTAACTAGTGCTGGACAAGGAAGTTATATCAGTGATCATTGATCATTATAGGCATATAATGCCTGCTCCCCAGGCATTGGATAACCAAATGAGCAAGACAGATAGATTCTTAGCATGGAAGTAATTTTTTGAATTAAATTGCATTTAATATGCAGTCTTATAATAAACAGAGTTACTGATCCCCTTGAAGAGTTACTAGCAGTGAGGTTGTCCTGGAAGTCAAGGTGTGTATGATGCACTCCAGATTGAGGATTCTTTCCTAAAAACAGGGAATTGTCGTGGGTGCCAAAGCTAGTGATTCCAGAGGAAGGAATGACAAAACCACAAGTCCTCGGTGAAGAAGTGCAACATAACTTAGAAAATGAAAGATAACCAGTGTGGGTAGGAAACAGGAAGGAGAATGTTCTGAGGTGGGCTTGCAGAGGCAGGTGAAGAAGGCCTTCAGAAGCCGGGGAGGCTTAGTAAGGAGCTGCAGTGTTACTCTGGGGAAATGGGACACCAGAGAGGGATATAGCAACCAAAAGCACAAAGATGCAAGCTGATTTACACTTTGAAAATGTCAGACTGAAATGAGCAAGAGAGCTAGATGTGTCATTGACATAAATGCTGCGGACTCACGAGGGACAACACTGCGAGCCAACACTGCCTGAGAGGCAGGGAAAGGCAGTGTTTATCCAAGCGTTTTGTGTTTGAATTTACAATCAAAGTTTCAGGACGTTACCTAAAATATCTGTACTCTCTGAATCTCTGGAGATTAAAACAAAATTCTTGACCATCCAGTGACACTGACCTTACCTAGAACCAATGGGCTGGAACCAGGGGCAGCTGCTGTATTTACCCATTTGGAAAACTCCATGATCGTGTGTTAACCACAGCAACTCCCACATGCCAAGACACTAGTTCACTTCATGCACTTTTCTCACCTTCAAGGTGTATAGACACAGTTTCAGTTGTCACATCTCTGCAGGGACTACAGCAACCAATAGCTATAGCCCTTGATAGTCATCATTACAGCTGACACAAAATCTCACGCTAGGCATCGCTAACTTTGTTCTTGCCCATACCTGATCTTTGTTTGCTGAACAATTCCATGTTCCTTCATCTGTTTGACCCTTTCAAGACATGAAACATCAATTCAACTACTGTGTGTCCATATCCTCATCCTTAGCTTTGTTTTTTTTTTTTTTTTTTGAGCCGTTTTCCCTGATCCCAACCTCACATTTGACCAGGTCTCTCTGAAGACATGCACACTTGAATTATTCTGCTCTGTCTAGATTGACTGTTGGAGTAATTCCTAGGGCCTTTTCATAACCAAGAATTCTAAGGCCAATTACAAGCTACTTACATGATTCAATTACAAACTTGAAAAGTAAAGCATACATGAATCTTATTGCAAACATGCAACTCCTTCCGGAGAACTTAGCTGAAGTCTATTACTAGGTTTCCATTTTACTCGCACCATCTAGAGTACTTATACTTTTTGTCAACTCCCTAAAAAAAAGCTCCTAAAGGACTACAGCTACTTTAATTTGTTTATTCTGCACAGTTGTTAGTGCCTAGAACAGTTGTATGTGTTAGTTTCTCATTAAGGATTCTGCTGTACTCCTGAGTGAATGCCAGGCCACTGGACATACAGCCCAGAATCTTGATTTGAATCTATTAATCTATAAAATAAAACATAAGGTGCATTTTGTGAGAAGGTCATCAAATAAAAAACACCATCCATATTGCTCTCTTCCTTCAATCCCAGCAGTTTCTTAACTGTAAGCCCTGGCTTCTAGCTCACATGCTGCTGTCCTGAGCCTATTTATATTCTGAAACTGTGGCATCTCTCAGAATAATAAAATTTGCCTAGTTAGCTAAGATTTCTCCTGTTCTCCTGCAAAGCACTTCAGTGGCCATCATCTTTATGAAATTCTAAAGCCGTCTGGAGAATGTTTCCTCCTTAGGGAACGATATGCTAATCATTATTAATCATTTATGCAAACAAGTCCATCAAGATTTACTACTGAACCCAGGCCTGAACCGGGCTTTCTCCCTGTGCTCACTTCTACCGCCTCGTCTCTCTGAGCTAATTTCTTAGACAGAGCAATGTTTGCCTTGCTCGTTATGAAACTGAAGTCCGTTATTTCTACCTCTATCAATATTACATTAGAGACAACACGGTCAGTGATTCTGTTCTTTCTCTGTAGCCCTCTTAACACAGAAAAAAATCTATCCCTGACAAACTAACGCTGCCCCCACATACCCTAACACGGCCTGAGCACATAACCACAGGGGACAAAGTATGTTCTATGATGTTTAACTGACTATCCAGCTCATTTTGTTGCTTGTAGGAAATAGTCAAGGAACTAAATTTGTAGACTGACCTCATTTCTAAGCCTGCCTTATTCAGAAGAACCTCATATGACCATTTGCTTTTTGAGGTCAGTGCATACCAAGTTTTGAAATATCAGAATCGATGCATTTTTGCCTCTGAACCAAAACCCACTGATTTAGTGGCACACTGATTTTTCTGAAATCAACAAATTCAGGTTAGAAGGTAGCAATGAAGTCACATGAAAGACCAAATTGGGCTATTTTGGATCTGTTAGCCTTCTGATGGGATGTTTTAATTTATGCGACTTAGAACCCTCTTTGCACCGCTCTGTCTGTAATTGCAGCAGCTCACGACACTTGCCTGTTCTTCGGGTTCATTTCTGTTCTGGAGAAGCTGTGTAAAAGGTCACTTTACATAACAGCCGATTTGCTGGCACAAGTGCATTTTAAGACACAACAGCTAACGTGCTTTCCCTCACCAAATCACTACTGGTAATTGTCATGATGATGATGAAATAGTAATAGTCATTATTAGCATGCTTTGGTAAGTACTAATCATCACCAATTAATAAAATAGCGTATTAATTTTTTATTTTTGCTAGTTTACTATGGGAGGTCAACATCCTAGCGTGTAAAGCCCCATCCTCCAGACAGCCCTTCATTTGAGGTCCTTTTTGCTACAGAAGACTCATATCATCTAGTTGTCTTTCTAATATACAGTTATTTTGTTCTGTGCTAAAAATTCCCAACAATGCACTTAGTCTCAGAAATGGGTCCCAATCAGTAAACCAAGCTTACAGATACAGTCCTGAATTTCCATGCCTTCTTTAAGGCAATGAGACTGAAGAAGGAGGCTGTGAGGAATACTGGGGAATGTGTTTCCCTGGTGAAATAACAGCAATGCCACTGACATCCCTAGCCACGTTATTACAGGTTTGCATTGAAACTTGCCTCTGGAGCCATCTTTAAAGAGGCTTCATAAAGAGAGGGAGGGAAGACATAAGTGGATGGTGACATGGTAAGGAAGCCACGTTGGAAAGGTACATCCTAGGTCCTGGGTGTCTTTGTGGTAGTCTCTATGAAAACCAGCAAAATGTATACACTCAAATACTTAAAATGCAAGGAAAATCAGCCCCCATCTAAAATATGCACTGAAGTCTCTAATAAACAACTGATTGGTTGTCTGGCCGATAGGATTACCTTTTTGTAAAATACCTAAAATTTCTCCATATTCCTCCTATATAAGCTCACCTTCTATTATGACTCTCAAAGAGCACATTCCTGACACTTTATTTCCCCTCCACCTTCCCATGGCTCATGAAAGGTCTTTACAAAAGGTTCTTCTCTCTCAGGGAAGTCTTCTCCTGTCTTTGTTTTTCCTCATGGAAAATTCTGGCAGCATAGGCTCATTCCATGACTCAGCAAATATATTCATGTGTATTTCCACAAACACAAAGACTCATCAAGAGATAACTATAAGACTGTTGACTGGCTACCACTCATAATAACCCGGAAATGGGAAGGACCCAAATGACCATCAGTGGCCAAACTGATGATTAATGTGAACATTATTATGAACATTACTATGAACATGAGCAAACGACAAACCACGTGCAATTAGGTGGGTAGAACTTGCAAAAGTAGTAAATGAACCATGAATATGATGGAGAAGAAGGCCTGTTCTATCCTTTCTCCCACTTAAAGCTTTAGAACAGGCAAGCTCATCTGTACTGTCAGGGCTAGATAATTGTTGCCCTCAGGGAAGGCAGTGACCGGAAGGAGGCACCGAGGAGCTACTGGGCTGCTGTGGCATTCGGTTTTCCATCTATGCTATGAGTGTCCACTTTGTGATTTCATACTAAGTTTGCAATATCTACAAGTCTATGCATATGCTATCTACACATATTATTTAAACGACAATATTTCAAACAAAGTACACTGCACTACAAATAATCAACATAACAATTTGTTCCTGAAGTTTCCTCTGATTTCACTTTATTTTAGCTTTTTTTTTCTTATTCCTATGTAAAGATTTGCCACTACTGCCATATAACACACCCCCCAGGATGCTTCATATAAGTTGCTGGGAGCATATTTCCTGTCCCTCTCAATAAGACTAGTCTCTGTGGAGGTGACGTTTTTATCTGCAATGTTGTTCTGCAATGCACCCAGTAGGTTGGGAAGCATCAGTGACCAGGACTTTCTTTCAAAAGGGTTTCCTATGAGATACATGCCCAAAGTATCTATTGCTCTATTGTATATATGACCTAAAGTTTTCATGTTGTAATAATGTGAAACTTTGATTTAAGAAGGCAGATGTATTGTGGGAAATGGTGTATTGGATTAAGCAGTCAATGCTTTTACCAGAAAGATTCTCTTGCCTTTACCTTGAACTGTGGGAACTTATCTCCAAAAATGTACCCTGGGCTTCCATCTTTCTTCATTTGAAATATGGCAATAGTCATGTTTGCCTCACAGAAATACTATGTGTTTCATGCACATGTTTTATGAACTCTAAAAGACAGTTCAGGCTAGAAGCAATGCAGACATAGAAAATTATAATTTTTGCTTAGTACTTTAAGTCAAATAGCAAAGCTTCTCAGGGCTGGAGAATAGGGAAAAGCACATTGGCTAGGAAACACTATTTTAATAAAGCACAAGTTTATTGGAATGGAAAATTCTGGCTACATAGGATCAATCTGTTTTGTATTTTCCTCGGGTATCATGAGAGCATCCGGTGGTATATGGAGCTCAGAAACAAAAGGAAGTTCTAGGAGACAGACCACCCTAAATGTCATCTCTAACCAAGCACAGCTGTAACCCACCATCACAGAAGAACACCCACAGCAGAGCCAAATGCCCAAGCATGACGTTTCTTTACATCTATATAGACCTTCTTCTGGCGACACTGTAAGAAAAACTCTTGAAACTGCTAGGATTTGGATCTTGTGTTCTCGTGAGAGTTAATTTCTGAGCAGCTGATGAAATATTTGAGAAGGAAGGGAATACTTATTTCCCACACTTTCTTAATCATGTTGAAAGTCAAGAGAGCCTTATCATTAGTTAACATATAAATGGAAACTCAAACTCTCATTTCCTAATGAATTGTTTTTAATTATTTTCTCTTCATCTCCTTTAATCCCATGGAGAAAGAAAAATTCTAAGCACAAAGGTAGGGGTTGGTGTTCATTTGAGTTTACTGAGAATCTGACAGAGAGGAATAAATGGTTGTTGGACATTGTTTGAACAGAGTTCACTGAAATGGTTCATTTCTTCAGTCTCTCCCAAAGTACCAGATTTTAAAAAAAAAATGGTTTCAGGCAGCATCCAGCTAAACCCTTATAAAGTATAACTGTATGAAATAGCTTTGTGCTGTTGGAAAAATCACAGGATAATAAACAATTGCAAAAATGAACTACATTGATTTTAAGTGTATTGATTTAATTGGTAACTGGTATTACTGGGAGAGTACAGATAAAGTGATAGAGATGATGATGTGTAGGTATGTGGATTTCTCTAGTTTCGAGCTACTCGTTGGAGGTGTTTGTGTTTTCCTTTAGATATAATGAGCTGTGTGAAGTTCACTTAAACATTCTCTTCTGGAACCGTTCCAAGGGCAGTTTCATCTCATATTCGTGATGAAAGAAAAGTGATCTCCAAGACAAAATCGCTTCCTTGAAAACCTGTCTCAGCAAGCAATTGTGGGAACAATCAATGTACAAGACTAATCAACAAACAGAGTTACAGGATGCCTCAGAAGATAGTGGCAGAGGGTAAGTATTAGTTTAATTGTGAGACAACATATCTTTCACAGATTCCTGTCTAGAATCCAGCTTGCTCATCAATAAAAGCACTTATTTCTGAAGTGCCTTTCAGAAATAACAATGCACCAGGCATTAACTACATCACAACCACATGATGCTGGTACGCATGGCAAAGGAAGGTTGTTAACTAAGTGACCTATATATTACTTTATAGCTTTTACACTCATTGTATTTATTTATCTGAAAATATTTGTTCAAGGTTTTACAATTTTTTGAGACACGGTTTTTCATGTAGTCCTGACTGTCCTAGAATCCACTTTGTAAACCATTTAAAACTCACAGAGATCTGCCTGTCTCTGCCTTCCAAGGGCTGGGACTAAAAGGGTGTGCCGTCACCACCCAGGAAAGGTTTAACAATTTTATTGATGTAGACGGGTCTTCTATCTATCTGTTGCTTTCATTGGTTAATTAATAAAGAAAACTGCTTGGCCTGATAGGTCAGAACATAGGTAGGCAGGTAAGACAGAACAGCATGCTGGGAGGAAAAAGGCAGTGAGGCAGATACCATGAGCTCCAGCCCAAGAATCTTCCCGGTAAGCCACCACCTCATGGTGCTACACAGAATATTAGAAATGCGTTAGATCAATATGTGATAGTTAGCTAATAAGGGACTGGAGATAATGGGCCAGGCAGTGTTTAAATGAATACACTTTCCGTGTAATTATTCTGGGGCATGCTGAAGCCAGGGGGGACGAAAAACAGGCCAGCAGCTCCTTCTACATTTTATGGTGAGTTTTACCCCATGAAAGCAAATGTAAAAACACCTCAGATAGGGACATTTTGAGTGTGTGTGTGTGTGTGTGTGTGTGTGTGTGTGTGTGTGTGTGTGTGTGTGATTTAAATGCAACCAAACTATGTACCAACAGCAGTATTTTGATCCCATGAATCAGAACAGAATGACAGAACTGAGCCCAGAAACTTACCTTAAAACTTCTGAGCTGAAATGTCAAACTCTTATGTTCCTACGCATCTGAATTAAACTCAAAGTCCTCTGTAGCCCCCACCCACCTCTCAAGAGCAAAGAAAGATAACTGTCTCTATATTGGACTTGGCACAGAGTGTTAAACTAGAACTGACTTCATAAGTCATGAGTCTGTTTCTCTGCAGTAGACAAAACAGTCACTGTGTGTTTTCTATAATTTCAGTGACTCTATTGCTTGTTGAGGTCAGACTTACCTCAATCTGTAAAACCTATTTCTACTTCCTTGAAATCACTGGAATATCATATTCTACCTGAAGCCTTTTTCTCTAAAACATATGGTCTCCTAGATCGTCTGCTCTCTATGAATCATGATTTCAATCCCTGCTGATACTCCCATTGTTAAAGGCGATGGTACCTCAGAACTAACATCCCCTCCCCTTCGCTCCTGCACATGTTTTGTGATGTGTATGGAGCATCATGACACAACCTGCATTATTTCTTCATTGGTTCCCTGCAGGATGGAGGTTGGAACCTAGCTGTCATGCAAGAAAGGACACCAATAGATTGCTAGGGCTTGCTTACATGTTTGAGGAAAGCATGGGGGACAAGGCTAATATGTCATTCTATAGTTTTATTAGCCATAATCCAAAAATTATCCTAGCCCCTTAAGAGATCCAGTAAGAATAACACTGAGCAAAGAAAGCTACATACCAACAAATATATTTTTGTATATGTGTTTGCACGAACATATGTGGATATATAAAATATCCATTTATACATGTGCAATCAATTTCAGTCCACATTACCAATACATTTATATATACAAATACATGAGCCTTTTTCATCTTCTTTTGCTTATTTGAATTTATGACAACAGTAAGATGAAAGCAAGGAATGTATTTGTATACTTAATTACTTCATATAAAAACACAGAATTTGTTAAAATTCACTCTGTAAACTACAGAATCAGTGTCTTTGGTTTCCAGATCCAGTCTTCCTACAAAGTGTTATTTTCCCAAAATAAACAATTTTCTGAATATCTAGATCAGTGGTTCTCAACCTTCCTAATGTGGGACCCTTTAACAGTTTCTTGTGTTGTGGTGATACTCCCAAACTATAAAATTATTTTCATTGCTACCTCATAACTGTAGTTTTGTTACTGCTTGTGAATCATAATGCCAATATTCCTAGAGGTTTTTTCAAAGGGGTCAAGACCCACAGTTAAGAACTGATGATATAGATGGTTCTAAGACTCAGTTATTAGTCTAATAATATAAATATTTGCTTTTCTTTCTCAAAACAGGGAGTCACTGGGTGTCCCAGCCTGTTTTGGATCTCACTCTGTGAATCAGACTGAACTCGAACTCAGGAGGCAGAGAGATCCATCTACCTCCTGAGTGCTAGGATTAAAGGTATGCAGCACCACCACCCAACCTATTAAACTTATTTATTTATACTATAAATCTTAATGGTCCCTTAACCCAGTTACTGGGATGTGTTCAAGCTGGATGTGACAGTCTCATGGCTATTTCTGTATATCTCTACAAGACAGGAAGGCACATGATACTCGCGTTTTAAATGGGAACCACTTGATTCAATTCCTGATCAAATATTTCCTAATTACAAACAGTGAGAACTAGGTAGACACTTCCATAAATAATGCCTCTGAAGAGATACACCGACTCTCAAATTTTGTCCAGCTTGGGAACCCTAAGGGACAGAAACCACAACAATATGGGATTTGTTGTGCTTTGTTCTGCAGGGATGAGAAGTGTCCCAGAGTCTGGTATATGCTGCACACGGGCACTACCATCATCGTGTGCCCTGAAGCCTTCACTCACTTTTTTATTTATCTATTTTTGTAGATGTATACATGCATGTATGTATGTGTATTTCTGTCTGTCTGTCTATTTAATTATTTGCTTCTTGTGTTTTTTACTTTGAGCCAGGGTCTCACAAAGTTGTACAGGCTGAATTGGAACATATTTTGTAGCTCAGGCAAGCCTTTAATTTACCATTTTTCTGCTTCAGCCTCTCTAGTAGCTAGAATTATATGCCTGTACCATGAGGTCTAGACAAATATCAGTCAGTCTACATTTTATTTATTCATTTTTAGTGTTTGTGTGTACATGCGCGCCTGTGTGTGGTGCTTACACATGAGTGTGCCACTGCATGAGTGTGGGTGCCAGAAGACAATCCTCAGGAGTATGTTCTCTTCTTCTATCCTGACGTTCTAGAGATCAAACTCAGGTCAACAGACTTGCCTAGCATCTCATCTACCACGCCCCCCCAATATAATTCTTAAGAGGGGAAATACAAAATCAAGAAAAGCCAAAGCAACAAGAATTAGTATTCACAAAAAGTCAAACTTTTTTTGTCACCCCACACTAGTGAATGCTTATACTATCAGAACACCCCATGCTGTGTTAAACAGGTTCTTATGTCTACTCCCTCTGTGGGAGATTCCCCAATAAATAAACAGCCATTCTGACGTGTAAGTGGTCCGGGGGTGGGGGAGTCTCATGTAGAATAAGTATAGGATAAGGCAATTTGCTTCCTTAACAAGCCCAAATCAACTCTGTTGTGGCTGTCCCAATCTGGCACTTGGCAGTCATGGAGGCCACTTACATATGCCACATCCTGTTCCTTCTATAACATCCACTTTCCATTGTCTAATCAATCATCATCAACAATTTAATATGTTAAACTATTTTTTTTTTTTTTTACAAAATGATACTCCCTGGTGTCACAACTCCTCCATTAAATTTTCCATAAATTTCACTGTAAAACTCCTGGGAGGTTTTTCTGTTCGTTGTCTTACTGCCTCGCTTTATAGTTTCCTATGCTCCCTTCACACCCAGGGAGCCACTAAAAACTGCTTACCCAGGTTACCAATGACCTCCACGAGACCCAGTTGATAAACCAGCCTGGGTCTGCATATTACTGCTGTCTCTGTGTCTTGGGAGCCAGTCAGTCATTTCTTCCCAACACTTCTTTTCTGTGTCTCCTGAATTTTCTCCATCCTCTAGTTACCCACTGTGTCTTTTTGGAAAGATTTCGTTTCTGGTGGTTGAATATAGGGGTACCAATGTTTATGCCCCAATGTCATATCTTTCAACCCTAATCCTAAGTGGACTAAATGTAGCTCTCTAATCCAAAATACCACCTATATAATGATGAACTACACACTCTTTTCCCCGTCCTAACTTCTAAATTTCAGAATTGAAGTTTTCTCCAATGTCTCTAGTCTGAATCAAATTCAACACATTCATAATAGACTATCCTGGCTGTTACTGCATGGCGTTAGTCTATTTTCACTACAATAAAAGATGCCATTCTTCAGCTAACGCTCAAGCCTAACTATTTGGATCAACTTTGATCCTTCTCTGCTTCTCACGTCTCATCGCTAATCAGTTATCAAATTCTGTCAGTTCTGTTCTAAACACATCCTAACTCAGATCACACACCACCACCTTGTACAGTTCAGTTTGTTCTAGGGACTTCACCATGGAGTCTGTAACCAATGAACAAAACCGTCTCCCTACCACTGTCCATTTTCATACTGCGGTGACAGAGACCCATTTAAGACACAAATGGCTTATTGTGGCCTTATTCAAAACCTCCGGTGATAAATCCTGGTACCTCACAGTCCTCAAAATAAATTCAGAAGTGCTTGCCACAGCCCATGCGATCACAACTAATCTTTCCTCCTATCCCGCTTCTTTGCTTTGCTCATCCGCTTTGTGCTCCCTCGGGAATATGCTCAGCTTTCCCCTCCTCTTGCTGTTTCTTACAATGGGAGCAGGTTTTCACAACACATCTGTCGGCTTGCTCCCCTCCTGCCTTTGCTCTTTCCCTCAGAAAAGGCCATCTATCTGGAAAGTTCTTCTTTTCACTGACTATTCCCTTAATGCACTTATTGCTCTTTATAGAACTTAGTACCAACCAACGTTATCATACATGCATGGTTGTTTACTTATTTATTGCTTTACTTCTGCACTAGAAAGTAGGTTCTCAAAATAGACATCACTTTGCTCAAAACCGAACCCCTACAATTAGAATAATAGTACTTGGGGAAAGAAGTAGGCCATCAATAAATGAGTAGACATGAACGGGAGAAGAAGAACATCATGAGCCTGCAGCACACACTCCTTCTTGACTCTGGCCCTGATGCACCTCCCCCCCTTAAATAAAATGCTTGTTTTCTTATCGTTTTCTATACCAAGTGGGTGACCATAATTCTTTAATGTAACTCAGGTACCATCTGTTTTCAATATTTACCCTCTCTGGTTGCCAACACACATGCACACACACACACACACACACACACACACACACACATACACACCACACACACACACACACACACACACACACACGCATGCATGTACTATATCCACCACCATTACATTCAGAGAAACTGCCATTGTTATTTGCCTCTAGAGTAAGTTGTTCTTTTCTTTAGGACTTACGATTTTTTTTTTTGGAGGATGTTTGTTTTGGTTTGGTTTTGTACATTGCCATAGTATGACCTCCTTAAAGGATGCATTGATGCATTGATCTATCCTAGGCACAAATGCTAATACACAGTAGGAAACACATGATGTATATACATTAAATTGCTAGTAGACATGAGTTTCCACTAGTTCCTTTTGTGTCTTGTGTTTTGTTTTTTTGTCGTTGCTGTTAGTTGTTGCTATTCATGAATGGGTTATCTCACCTAAAAGGAATGCAAACTCTCAATAATGTAAGTTGGTCTGGATATTAGAGTTCATTTCCACATACAATGTAGTTTCTAGTTGTTAGTGCAAGAATTTAAAGTGAATCTGAGTCGACAAGACTCCTTAACTTTTGTCATGTTATCCCACGTTATGCTGTAGAACAAAAATATTCTGTTATTTGATGGAATAGCATTCTCTTCAAACAGCTCCACAATAAAATAGTAAGGTGGACTGTGCTTATTTGTAAGCAACCAGATTCCACAAAAACCCACTCTGTACCAAAGAAGTCACTTGTGGGCAACTAGTCACTCTATCAAGGTGAAGTCTCCCAAAAGTAGTCTAATGAAAGGAGGGATAAACATGATTCCTTTATAAATGAGGACCATGATTTTCACACAACTAAGATGCACTGCTTCCCTACATTGAGAAAATGGAAGACTAAAGTTTCACTCAGCTCTTAGTCTCCAGACATGATTACAAGAAGGGTTATAAGCCTGCATTCAAAGATCAGGTTCCATACATAAATGTGGGGCTTTGCACATCCATTCAAACTTGCCAGACCTGTCTCTTCACCAACACCCCCTCCCCCATTAAAAGAGGTTGCCCATTCCCACAGTTGCTGCTAGCACTCAAACATTACAATTCACTGAATTTTGAATCACTCACACTCTCAATGTAACATAATACGTGGTCCTTCCTCATTACCATGACAAGGTTACAACCCAAACATTGTCTTTGTTGGCTAACACTTGTCGTTTGTATGCACCGGCAGGAAAGTGCATTGGAACTGCTGGAGATTACCGTCATAGAGGAGTCTCGGGAGGTAGGTAGAACAATCAGGACAAATGCTCGCTTACTTCCAATAAACGCCTTAGAATGCCAACCTGGTTTGAGCTAGCTGGCTATTTTCAATTAGAAGGAATTCACTGAGGAGATCCAGGTGGCTTAAACTCACATCTGAACTCATTGGTCATTCTCAGAGGCACGTTTCCTTATTTTTTTCCTTTCCAACCCAGAGGCTTTTGCTTCAGTCTCAAGTGCTCACTCTAGCCCCATGCCAACCAAAACTCATCCCTTGCCAATTTAAAAGGTGGGATAGCAATGTGCATTAATTTGCAATTTCAGGAAGAGGGGAAGGAGGGTGAAATACACAGTAAAAGTGAAAAGGAATTAGATGCAATCCCTTCAGAGTTGCTCTTGTGGGAAAGGTAGTATACTAAAACCACCTATTCGAATCCATTCTAGAAAAAAAGCTGAAGCTCTATCTCTGGGATATATTAAATACATAAATACATAGAGTGGACAGTTATAGAGATCATAGGAGTACTATGTAAGGGGCATGAAAATAGAAGCCAGATACAGGTTCTAATGAATTTAATTCTTTCAGTAATGTTTGAACTCTTCATCAAAATAAGGAATAAAGATGATCTAAAGCTATCAACTTGTTCATTCTTTTTGTCAAGTTTTATTATATTATTCATTGATCACATTTTAAGTCTAAAAAAAATTGTCACATATCCCCTCTGCTGTTTCCAGTATCGTGCACACCATTTCTTCTTGAGGTCGTGGAATCCTCAAGTATTGTAGATTGGAAAACAAAATCATAATGACTATTCCGCTAAGGCTACTTAGCTTCGTGTTAACTACTAGAAGATTCTGTCTAGTGAGGAAAACAAGTTAGTCAATCAGCTCAATGAACTGAACACATGCAAACAATCACAAGGACCAGAGTAATTGTCAAAGAAGCTAACGAAAAAGTGAAAGTACCAAGGGAAAAGTTGCCCCTGCTGGGCATTCGACTGTCTCTCTTCTAGAATAAAGGCAAAGCTGACTAAGACTGACTTGTTTGCTTTGGTTTTTTTTGTTTGTTTGTTTGGGAGTTTTGATTTTTCGGTTTTTTTTTTAGTAAGGATCAGCTATACTAAACATACTTTCTGACTTATCAAAACATATATCCTTTCACAGTGGGGTTAATGCAGGCCAACTACATAGCATATGGTGTGGACTTTAATATTGCTGACTGAGAAATACAAATGAATAAAGTGTTATTCTAAAATGACTTTGGTTTTTTTCCCAAATGTTTCCCAATGTAATCATCTATGAGTGTAAGCTTCTTCCAACTTGATAAACACCTCTTGATGGGTTCTAAATCTCATGCTCTGGGGGAGAGATCACAGCATCTACCTGGTGATGACCAATGTTGTGTTTCAAGAGGGTCTCCCTTTTTGAAGCTCTCTAACCATACATGAGTCTTTTTTTTTTTTACTCTTTGTTCTTAGAGCTCCTGCTTCTACCAACTTGTGGATGATCCCTCCAAGATGTCAGATATTCTTTTCAACACTTGAATGTATTCTGAGGTGAATCAGTTTTTGAATTTTGTAATTTCCACTAATACTGCTCTGTTTCAAAATTTCTTGTTTCTTTTTCTTGGAAGATCTGTGTTGCTTGTCCAAAGGGGATGAGAGAAGAACGTTCTAGGAAGACCTCAGCAGACAAGGCTTCTCTCCAGGCTATTCAGAGAAAAAGAAGGTAGAAGGTACTGTGCTCCATGACATACTTCTAGCATCTGGTACTTCAAATGGAAGGATGCAAAGACTTAGGAATGTGCTGTACCTAGTAGGATTGCTTTTCCTAATCTTGTCGTGGAGTGAGTATGCCTTGGATGACATAGTGCTAGTCATAGGCACCTTCAACAAGAAAAGCCATGGCCCTTGGAGCAGCAGTAGGGATAATTTCTCTCAGGAGTGGAAATTTGCCTACTTGCCGAGGGGGACAATGAATATTCACCATGCAGAGACAGAACATCATTAAAGAGAAGTGGCTGGGAAGCTCACCTTGCTGGGACAGCAAGCTTTCTGTGGTAGCAAAAGACTTGCCTGTACACTTCCGTGAGCTTGCGGTACACAAGACTTTCTCAGGAATACTGTTCAGAGTGGCAGAGCTGGAGGAGGTGTCACATTTACAGGCAAAGCTTTCAGCATGTGCATATATGAAAGAGTTCAACATTGAGTATCATGGAATATTAAGAATAAGTCATGCATCAAGGGCAACTAATGTTTCTACTATGATGCTAATTCCCCAAACCCCATTATTCAAAGTCACATAAAGTCACTCAAATTATCTTTATAGGTGAATCATTCCCAATGTCATTTTAGTTTATTCTACTCTTTTGTTGTTGTTGTTGTTGAGACTGGACCACAATCTGTATCCCAAAAGAACCTGGAGTTTATTATGTAGCCCAGGATGTTTTCAAATTCATAGCAATTCTTCTGCTGTAGCCTCTGAGTGCCAGGGTTATAAGCACGAGCTGCACCTGGTCTTAATGCCATTTTATAACTGTCTCTACCAACAAATTCAAATTTGGGATTTTTCTTTATTTTTTGAGACTACTATGGTGATAGTTTAACAGAGATACACAGGAATTGTGACAAATTAAATTGACTAAATATAAGCAGTTGTGGATTTTTATAAAAGCAAGGGCCCATCTTGATATGGCAAAGTTGGACATACCAATCGAAATTATAAACATATTCAAAGATTTAATACTTTTATAGTTCTTTACTATAGTCAAGAGAAGGAATAATCAGAATAAATCATATATATATATATATCACTCATCATGTATCTTATGACACTGGGAAGGGCAGACAGTGAGAATAACAGTAGCATGAAAAGTTCTGTACTGACCACATGGCCAGGAGAGTACAGACGTAAATCTTGTAGACAAAGCATGAGGTCTTCTGGGCTGACAGGAAGTAACATCATTAGGCCCTGCTTCACATTGGGGCTCCAAAATGACAAGTAAGTCCCCCAGAGCCACATCGCCTGTGACAGCTGGGCCAAAGCCTTTCCTTGAAGTTCACAAAATAAGTCTCCCACTGTCTTCCAAGAGTATGTTTTGAGAACCACTTGGTGGCCCTGAGGCCACAAGCTACACATCTTACTGGGTCAATTCAACTCCTAAACTTCAATGAGAGGCATCTCATCTTTACTCTTAGCCTTGAATTCTTCTCCATGATCTTGCGAGTTTCTTCCATTCTCCCTCCATTTCTTCTTAATGGGTAAAATACATCCACAATGGAGCTCTCTTTCCCTCAGTTCCTGCCATTTACATCCCTCACAAAATAGTTTCCTTTTTCTTAACCCTTCTTGAGAATAGATCCATAGGTCTTCTACTTTGATTCCTACAATTGCTCCTTTAAACTGTGCTCTGTTGTGTTTAAACATAGGCAAGCATCAATGACTTACAGCATCCCAATTGGTAGAGGAGCTAGTCCTCCTCAAAAGTTACTCCTGAGCTAGGCAGTGGTGGCACACACCTTTAATCCCAGCACTTGGGAGACAGAGGCAGGTGGAGCTCTGCAAGTTCGAGGCCAGCCTGGTCTACAAGAACAGTTCTGGGACAACTAGAACTGTTATACAGAGAAATCCGGTCTCAATAACAAAATTACAGCAGAAATTTGAGTTATCTTTTACCCATCACTCCTTAGGCTTCTCTTCTGCTTGCTTCTGTCCTTTTGCACTCTATATGGGCTTCTTTTTTATTTAGCCTCTCTCCATTCATAACCATAGTATCTAAGGGGCTTAGGGAACAAGAAGAGAACAGAACCTCAGGCAATTTTAAAAAAAAAAAACTATCTTATTTTCTTATATGTTCTAACAACAAAGATTTAAAATGTGCTCTATGTTCCCTTTAACATTAGGAGAAATAAGTAAAATAATATAAACATAATCAAAGGTGTTCCACAGCAAAGAACAGAAGCTAAAGGTCAGGGAATTGGGAACACGCAGTCCAATTCCTAGGGCCTAGCAGGAAAAGTGAAGGCACCCAAGAGTGGGTCCAAGTCAAAGGAAGATTAGCCTGTCTGATAATTACCTTCCCCCTCCTCTAAGACTGCATCTAAAAAGCTGTTCATCCCTAGTTATTGGGTACTAAGGGCACCCTGTTTCCAATAAATGAGGTATCAACACCCAAAGTTGATTGTATTTTTTTTACTAAAAATACAATATTTTTAATTGTCAGATTTTTATGACACACACATATATATGAATGTATATATATATACATATATATGGAGCATATGTGCTCTTTATAGGTAACAGAAACCATATGGAACACTACATGTCAGAATGAAGGTGTGGGAAACTGCCACCCTACAGGAGGTAGTAGGTGGGTCAATGGATAGATGATAAGCAGATAAATAGATGAACAGATGGATAAGACAGAAGATACACACAAAGAAAGAGATTCATTAAATTTACTATGCTACCTAAATGAACACGGTGCAACTGTTCAACTCATTTTAAAGAAGTATTTTAATATGAAGAACACTGGTGATATAACATTATATTTTAAAAACTTAGAGAAGATAACACCTACACAGCTCACTTAACATGGAGAAGTCAAGCTAGTGTCTAAATAGAGCCTTCAGTCCTATTGACTAGTGTTCATGGTGCTGGAGCATACTCCGCATGCTACCGAAGGAGGATGAAAACCCCAAACCAGCTAAAAGCTCTTTGCTCTACAGTAATGATTTCCCTGCAGGATGCAATAGTACAATAGTGGCACAAAGCTCATGGGAGTAATAAACCTCTATGTAACTGGATTTAAGGCCCGTACCATGAGATGGAACCCATCCCCAACACTGCTCAGGGACCAAGAACATGAGACTAGATAGCCCATGGACCTAGGGGAAAACCAAGTGCTACTCTTCTGCTAAAGGAACACAACAACAAAAAGACTCCTGATGACATTCTGCTATATTCATATATCAGTGACGTGCTCTGTCACCATCAGAAAAGCTTTCTCCTGCAGTAGATGGAAACAAATACAGAGGAATGCAGGTAGACAATATGCAAAGATAAAAACCGTGGAACACTCGGTCCTAAATGGGGTGCCTCCACCACATCCCTCCCTTCAGAGCTCAGGGAGGGACCTGGGAAAGTTGGGGGACAGGAAACTGTATTCAGAATATCTAATATGAAAAAATATGTTTAATAAAAAAACCTAGAAAACATTTAAAAAGTACAGACTAGTCTATAATGTAATACTATTATATAATGGAACAAAAGGGTATTGAACAAGTTAGAAGTTATTTGGGGTGGGCTCATAGAAAGTTTTTATATTTGTTTAGGTTGTCAGTGTTTTTTTTTTAGGTCATTAGAATTAACCTGTCAAGTTTAAAGGTTTTAAGGAAGAAGTTCTTATTTTCATTTATGACACTCAAGCCTTTAGAACATTGTAAGAAAAATGTACCTCTATGAAATAACTAGAAATTAAAATCGAGAATAGGTAACAATGACTTTCCCCTCGTTTTCATGTACTAGACTAGAAAGTCAGCCCAACAAGGAGTTATCTCATATCCTCCATCATGAGTAAAACTGAGAGTTCTACTTTGTCAGCAACAAGAAAAAAGTTGGCTACAAGAACATCTCACCAAAAATGACATGATAAAATTATTTAGGGAATAAGAAAGAATTTATTGCATGTGTGCCACAGAGCAGTTCCACAGCAGAGAGTTGCTACATCTTAAAAACTCAAATAACAAAATAAAAATTTACTTCCATGCATATAGTATAAAAGACAAGAAACTGAGGTCAACAAATATTTTAAAATAAGATTAAACTCACATCCTATTTTAAAGATACACATATTACATCACAGAGAAGAAACAAGTAGTAGAAGGCTGAGAGGAAAATACCACGTGACTGGCAGGAGTGTAGGCCCTGGAAGATGTGCCAACTCCTCCCTCCCCACCCCTGAGACTACTCATGTTCTGGAAAGTTGTACACTGTAGAAGCTAACATTGATCCTCCCATAGTCTCCACTTGCATCTCAGTCTAAGAAACAAGGGTTCCTGCCTTTTCCAAGGTGCTATAATGCGACACTGTGCCCTCCTAGCCAGTTCATTCTTTGGCAAAGCAGGAAACCTTCTCAATGATCAGGGAAGGGAGGGAGCCATGCAGCAATGTGAGTCACCCGGTTATGCATCACCTTTGTGTGGGTCGTCCTGCCCATGGGATGCACACTTTCTGGGCATCCGGCTGGGCTCCTACATATGCCTTTGTAGGTACATACTGAGTCCAAGATCTCTTTTATCACTACTGAAACTCCAGAGAAATGAGCGGGATCTCCTCTGCGCTCTGGTGAGGTGGATGACACACTAACATTTTCCTTAGGAAAAAATCTCATAGGTTTGTGCTTAATGATTCTGCAGCCTCCTGGGAGGTAATCCAAGATGAGACAAATACATATAATAGCATCTACTGAACAGCGTTATCTACCTCTTTAGTTGTTTTGAACTCAAGATTAAACACAGGAGAGAAATAAACGTTATTACTCAAATTCTTACCTCAGCCCATAGCACACAAAGATTTCTATGCAAAAATATTTCCCAAGGCAAAATCTAAAGGCATAGAAAGTGAATATTGGATAAATACTCAATAACAATTGTTCTAAAGTTACGTTTAAGACCACCTTATGAAAACCCCACATCCGTTAGTGCTTTCAATATATACATATATTTAAATATATACTTACTTTTTTAAAGTGCAAGTGATACACAGTTTCTCAACTCTGATTATTAGGCAAACAAATTCCTATTCATATCTTTAGGAAAAGCCTTGAAATACAAAAAAGAAAACCTCAAAAAGGGACATAGACGTCTCCTTTGCTATGACTTCCAAAGACATTATGAACAGCTTTCTCTAAAATCTTCTTGGAAAACAATTTCAGATAATTTAATGTGCTTTTTAATTACCACATATAGAGTAATTGTTTGACTTTATAAGAAAAAGCTGAATGCAACAACCCTTCTGCACTAACATCTGTGAAGACTCATGTAGAGACTGGAAGAGGTTCTGTCAGGATCTTGATATTATAAGGTTTTAACCTATGGAGTCTTTCCACGGTCAATGTTTTCTGCTATGAACAAAAGCTATATAATACAAAAATTATACTACCAGGCTTTAATTTTAAAGGAAACACATTATAAGGTACAAAGCAATTCTTCCATCTGTCCCATCACTCCCCAAAGGTAAGTGTCATTAGCAATACTGATATTGCTAATTATGTATTAGCCCCCCACAGAGAGAGAGAGAGAGAGAGAGAGAGAGAGAGAGAGAGAGAGAGAAAGAGAGAGAGAGAGAGAGGCTTTATAGAGGTAAAGTTGTTAAAGCTGCTCGTAAAAGTTTAAAATTTGTGGAATAGATATGTTTGTTCATGCCTATAATCCCAGTATTTGTGAGGCTGAGGCAGGAAGGGTGCCATGGACCAAAGGCCAGCCTGAGCTAAATAGTGAATCCCAGGCCGTCCTGGGCTACAGAGTAAGATCCTGTCTCAAAATTATTTTTTTCAAGATGAAACAAAGAAAGGTACATCTCTCCCTGGAAAAGGCTTAATGTTCTAGTCTGTATCACATATCTATGAAAGATCCGCTGCCTGCCAATTTCATGAGGAGATTCCTAAGTAACAGTCTTCAGAAAAGGCCACACCAACCTCTTGTACCCTCTCTCATCGCCTCTTTGATCCCCACACTGCTTGTGAATATTGGACTGTTGTCAGCTAAGCCTAGACTTTGACTGCCCACATCCCCGATGGCGATTCATCTCCTGACCTCCGTCTTTGTGTAGCTAGAACAACTGACACACCTGCTGTCCTTATGTGTCGGGTGCAGAGTCCTAGGTAAGGAGAAAGCCACTATGACTTTGAGAATGGTTTCCTGTCTACGACTGTGCTCTCCACATACGAGATCCTGGGGTCAAGGTCAGCCGCCAAGCTAACATGGACAGTCACTTCTCGAGCTATTCCAAGTTAAGCAAATAATTAGTGCTTTAGAAAGCGGTGCAGCTAGCACCAACCCCTCTCCCCTCAAAGAGGAGATTCATTTTGTGCCGCTAAGTTTTATTTAAAGACCGTGCAATCGCATCCCAGCTGGCTTCATTGAAGCAACAACGTGGGCAATCAGTGACACCAACTGCAATGCCTTCGTTTCTATAAACAGTAATGAGTGGAGGGGGTAGGATGGTACTAGAAGCTTATGTATAAACAAGAAAAATCATTTCGGCAAGACAGATTGTCTGGGCAGATTCGCAGCCTCTCTGATTGGGCATCGCAGGAGCCCGAGATGTCCAGTATTTAATGGCATTAGAAGAGATGCTGTGAAATGACATTCAGAGCGCTGTGCAGTGAAAATAGCACGGCACAAACACTGCAATTGTAGGCACTGAGCTGAACAAAGCAGACAAGTAAAGCACTGTGTAAAACATTCCATGGAAATCCAGGGAGCAGATCTGTAAGTATTCCCCAGATGTCCCCCTCTGGTGCCACAGACTGGAATTTGTACCTCTGTAAGAAGCTGATATAGTTCCTCTGGTTATGGATAAATAGACATGTTGATGTGTGGTCAGATGCAAGATATAAATAATTAGGAAGAATATCTGACCATGGGCACTGCTAAGTTAAATTGAGGTGTAGGTCAATTGCTTTCATAAAAGTAATATTTCTTAAAGTATTTTTAAGGGAGTGTGGAGATGTTACCCCCTGCCCCTTGAATCACAGCTGTTATTTTGAATACCCTAGCACTTCCTTTTTAATTCTTAGGGGCTTTCCAAACTCAAGGAGATTGACATGAATCCTGAGCCAAATGGGTTTTTCTTCCCTTGATGTGGTCCTTACCATTAAATCTTACAAAGCTTGGGTAGCACGAAACAAGCAAAGGCTCCCACATACTTTACTGGGGCATTTATTTCATCCTTTGTTATATCATGTACTTTGTTTTTATGTATATCTCTTCCTGCTGGGTCTCTATGAATTTCTCATCTACTGTGTACCTGAGATTTTTTTTTTGCTGAACTGAATTACCAAAACAGATATGTCTGAAGGCATAACATGCATAAATTTCTACCCTTGGAAAGAGGATGGCAGGAAAAAAGGGAACAAAACCTTTTGGAGAGAGATAATTGGATGACACAAGTATTCTAGGCTTCAGAAAAGGTTTGGCCTGCTCCCTCTCTTCTGCTGTACTTAACACAGAGCCAGAAAGACAGAGTGAAGATCATGACCCAAATGAGAACAACACTGAGCCCGATTCCTTCCCCATGAAGAGCACCACCGGGTTTCTTCCCAACGCATGTTGTCTGAGTGTACAAAACTAGAGAAGAAACACAGTGTTTATTTGCTGTTTCTTGTGCCTGCAAAGCTACTATAACTGTGCCGTGGCTTTAAGCAACACAGTAAGTTCTTGCCTTTCCAGATATGATTGTGGGCATCTGATCTTCACATTTCTAGGTAAGCAAAAAAATAGCAACTCAATTCCTTTGAGACTAGACTTACAATGAAATCACACGTGTAAAATGATAATCACAAAGTGTGGGGAACATCAGTGGAGAATTGGTACAGCGGTAAAGGAAGAGTGTTTCAGCCATGCTAAGAGCACCTGCCAGCATTCTGTAAAAAAAACAAAGCTTAGGAGTGTGGCATAATACTCTGATCACTAAAACACCACAAATGGATGTCCACAAGTATGTTCATTAACTACTACAGAAAATATCAGAAAGAAACTGGAGTGTGGAAGTCAACACATATGTTCTTTAAGTACTACAGAAGATATCGGGAAGAAATTGGAGAGCTTTGGCTGGGAAGGACCCTAACCCTGACTCCCTGAGATTATACTGACTGTTTCTGAAGAAGCACCGCTTGTCCTATCAATCAGAATAGGGCAGATAAGAAACTACCTTTTAAAGGAAATTGCTTACTAATGTGGCTTTAACGTCTGTCTCATTTCTATTAAACGGCCACCAGAGATCGTGTGGTAAGCTCTGTGAAAAACAGAAACTCAAGGACACAGATTAATGGACTAACCAATACCCTGAACAGCACCAACCACCAGCACCAGAAAAATAAATAAATAAAAAAAAGCTTTAAGTATGTTGTGCTCTAGGCTATTAGAGTTTCCATGCACCTGTATCACCTGCCCACATTTCATTAGCCAATACTAATCAAATGGGCACACTTAACTTCATGGGAATAGCATAAAGCTATCTGAAGTAGTTTAAATATGGAATGTTCCCACAGGCTCTAGTGTTGGAATACTTGGTTCCCAGTGGGTGCTGCTGTGTAGGGAAGTTTAGGAGGTGTGGCCTTGCAGGAGGAAATATGTCCCTGGGGAAGGTCTTTGGGAGTTTGGAGCCTCCTGCTTGCATTTGAAGCTGTGAGCTCTCAACCCCTACTCCTGCCACCATGCCTGTTGCTCATATCTCCTCGCCACGATGGACTCTTAGCCATCTAGAATCACAAATCAAAATCAGCTCTTCTCCAAATCGCTTGCAGTGATGCTTTTCCTCACAACAGCAGAGGAGTTACTAAAACATCTGACAGTGTTCCTAGGAGGAGAATCCAAAGTGCAGACGGAAAGATGCTAATAGCAGCTCCACAGCATGACAATGAGCAACCTGGTTGCTAGGAAGAAATCAGACATCACAAGGACATCTCAACAAAGAAAATACGTAAATGACACACAAGCATACAAAAAGATATCCAATATGATATACTATTAGAGAATTTCAAATTAAAGCAAAGGGATATGACTACATACCTATAAAACTGCCAGAAATCCTACAAATACACAACAAAAAATTCAGTCAAATATACAGAGCAAAAAAGACTCATACTCACTGATGGTGAGAGTGAAAAATGTCATAGCTACTGTTGACATTTCCTTACAAAATCAAATTTGCTTTATTACATAATCCAACAATTGGTATTTGCCCAAATAGGTTGAAATTTTATGTTCACACAAAAGCAGTCCATTGATGCTTATAGCAACTTCATTCATTATTTCTCAAACATTTAAGTTACCAAAATGTCCTGTGACATGTGAATGAATAAATAAACTGGCATACATGTCAACAATGGAATATGCTTTAGAGCTAGGAAGAAATGAGCTGGCATGGCATGAAATAAAAATGGAAGAAATTTAAATATTTACTAAGTGAAAAAGTCACTTTCAAAAGGCTGCATACTATGTTACTACAACAATATGATAGTCCAAGAAATGTAAAAGCATAAACAGAGTTTTTTAAAAGCAGTGACTTTTATCATTTAGGGGAGGTGAGTAGTTAGGGAACAGATTTTGGGGGGCAGTGAACACTCTGAGTTATACTATTATGGTAGAGATATGCCATTACCCAAACCTATGAAATGCATAAAACCAACAGAAAGCACACAATGTCAGTGCGATTTCATGTATTGCCACAGTGGAGGCACGCTGATAGGAGACACTGAGAGCAGAGGAGACCAGGCCCTTGTGAGGACTGGAGTTTACAGGACACCTCTTTACCTTCCTTTCAGTTTGGTTATGAATATACAACTACTCTAGAAAGTGACATAAGGCTCCTAAGACACAACATTAATACATAGACTTTCTTAAGAAAAAAGGGGGGGGCAACAATAAACAACATCTTCTTGAGTTTTCTGACACTGACTTTGAAAATCTAATGTGAAATTTAAAAATTGAAAAGTAAAATCCATAAAAGCTATAAACAACTATCCTCAAAAGGTAGATCTTTTTCATTCATTTCTTTAAAAAAATTGATAGATGTTTTCTCATATGCTTATACGTGTGTGTGTGTGTGTGTGTGTGTGTGTGTGTGTGTGTTTTGCTGGACATACAATATCAAATCCTGATCCTCAGACAACCAGGCAAGCCCTCTACCACTGGGCTATACTGTCAGTCCATTGGATTTCCCAATAATTTTCTAAAGATTTCTAAAGAATTCAAAATATCCTCAAGCACAAAATAATTCTAATTTCCATTTTTCCTCATAGTCAGCATCTGTCCCTTTTACCTTTGATGAAAAAACAAAGGGCTTAGAAGGTAACATGTTCAACAGATCTCTAATGTTGACCCTGGAAATAAGGCTCAGTGGGTAAAAGTGCTTGCTACACAAACATGAGAGTCTGAGTTAGGATCTCCAGAACCCACATAAAAACTGGATGCAGTGTATCTGTGATCTTGGCGCCCCCATGGAGAGACAGAAAGCTGGAGCCAGAGAATCCCTAGATGTTCATAGGCCAGTTAGCCCACTATATACAATAGAAAAACAACAAAGATACCCCATCTTAAGCAAGCAAGGAAAGCAAGGTTGGACTGGATGCGAGGTTATCTTCTGACCTTGACACATAGGCCATGACATAGGAATGCCTGTATTCACACAAACACAAATGCAAGCCCACAGATACATAAACACATATTACAACACACACATACACACAACAATTATTCGATGTTTTGAGTGAAGGTATCTTAATAGAAAATGAGCTTATGAACAATAACTGTATGGTAAACAAATATCATTTCACTGCCATGGAGGAAAATGAGAGCCTAGATACCCAAACCTGATGTACAGTGTTGGAGACAACTTGTGTGTGTACTCTTATCAGGCTCAATCGATGAGTTATGTTTGCCCAGGGTATTTGAATTCTATGTCAAGGAAACTAGATGTCCTTGTTGGGCTCCAGCTCTAGACATCTGCCAGGCTGGGAGGCCCCTCCCTTACTGCAGGTTGCAGAGTAATCACAACTGTCACTTCCATGTGGCCTTTCTAGAATACTTTAGTGGCTGCTAAATCAAGAAAACGTGCATACACACCTACCCTTGCACTTACCTTACTCCTCCCGTGGAGACCAACTCCTAGCAGGGGCTTCCCTCTCAGGGGCCTAGGTGTTAGGACAGAATTTGCTCCTTTACAAAATCAGAATGGACCCTGGTGCAATGAGAAGCCTGTAGCCCCAAGGTCATTGATGAGACAGCACAACTTTTCCCTACCCATCAGCAGAGGGATGGGAGTAGGCATGGAAGCCATTGTTTTCATCACCACTCTTTTCCTTGCAAAAGCCCCACCTCTTTGTTTCGCTCTCTTTGAACTAAAGGCTTTTTTAATTCATCAGTCTGCTAGAAATGTCATATATATATTCTCTGAACAGAGATGTTTAGACTTTCAAGTTTCCAATCTACCTTTTAATAGACTGGCTCCATATGCTTAAATTTTGCTTAATTTTGGCAAATAAGTAAAAGAACAAACCCAAGTAACAAAAGAGGCTGAGAATTCAGCCTTGAGCAGCTGACTTTAGCATGTATTAAGATTGCCTTCCATGTATTGCTAGCATCTCCATCCTTTTGAAGTACAGTGGTAGACTTACTAAATTAGCATGATATCAATGTCTAATAAGACAGATAAAAGGCAAGAGTAATAAATGTCCCTAAAAAGCTCAAAACCAGGGCTGGAGAGATGGCTCAGTGTTTAAGAGTACTGCCTGCTCTTCCAAAGGTCCTGAGTTCAATTCCCAGCAACCACATGGTGGCTCACAACCATCTGTAATGAGATCTGGTGTCCTCTTCTGGCCTGCAGACATACATGCAGACAGAACAGAACACTGTATACATAATAAGTAAATAAATCTTTTTTTTAAAAAAAAAGCTCAAAACCAATGGTTAATTTAAATTTTAGGCCCATATAAACAAAAATAAAATATTTACAGTTTTAAACAGTTTGAACATGTTAATATAATCTCTCTCTCTCTCTTGTTTTTTTTTGTGTCTTTTTTTTTTTTTTTTGAGACAGGGTTTTTCTGTGTAGCTCTGGCTGTCCTGGAACTCATTCAGCTCTTCCTGCCCTGGAACTCACTCTGCAGACCACGCCGGCCTCAAACTCAGGGAGATCCACCAGGCTCTGCCTCCTAAGTGCTGGGATTAAAGAGAATCTCTTAAACCATTGCAGTAAATCACATTCCATGCCCCTTGGGTATGAGCTCAGTTCCACCGCAATGAGAAATACCTAGAACAGAACTGTCGATGCGTGCAGACATTGTTCAAAACATTGCCAAATTCCTTTCAGGCAAGATTTAGAAATTTACAGTGTTTCATAGCCTGGTTTCTATAAATTCACTTCATGAAAAGTTTCTGGTTTCTTTACCCCAATTTGCATGAGAACGTTGGGCATATCAGTGTTACCTGCAGAATTGCTGTGAGGTTTTGCTAATGGCAGAAGCCATGGTAATGATACCAATTTAAAATAGAACACACTGACAGTATCTAAACATATTATGCTAAGCATATTACACATGAAAGGTGAAAAGCCCTTAGAATGGCACCTGATATACAAGAGTTCGATGAAATCTTTAGCTGCTATCAAATCATTTTATTCCAGCTATGATGTGTGCAATATGATCATGGTAATTTAGATCTGTACACAAATTGACAGCCAGGTTATGTTAGTTGCATACAAGCACAAACTAGAAAGAGTCATAATTTGAAGAAAGACTCTGCAGTTCTAGAAACACTCTTATCACAAATAGCTGTATATTAATTATTCTGTTTGGGAAAGACTTGGGTAAAGGTCTCATCTTCCCTGTTTGGTCCTGTACCCTTTTACAAAAAAAAAAAAGAAGAAGAAGAAGAAGAAGAAGAAGAAGAAGAAGAAGAGGAAGAGGAAGA
>NC_022010.1:37881992-37883391 GCF_000317375.1 Microtus ochrogaster
GAAGAAGAAGAAGAAGAAGAAGAAGAAGAAGAAGAAGAAGAAGAAGAAGAAGAAGAAGAAGAAGAAGAAGAATGTTCTAGAGTGGCAGTTTCCCCAACTAAGAATTTGCCCCACCTAAGTAAAATTACATGTACAAATAAGACACCACAGTTCTTACAGAACCACATGCTAAAAGCAGGTGAAGCCACAAGCAGAGGGACCAGGCAAGCGCTAACAGCATTTTCACATGTTAATTTTTCAGACAAAAGTCAAGGCTTTTTAAAGTAGAGGGACTTAGGGAAACTGCCTCACAACTGGATCTCTTGACTTGTGAGCCCCAGGCTTGCAGCAGCCCATGCTACCCAGTCACAGGGATCACCCTTTCCTTTTGCAGCTGTACTATTTGGGAAAGGATCTCTGCCTGTTATCTGAAGATTTTACCTCATTTTATCTGAGAAAGTGCCTTGTTCAGTCATGCACCACGTATACCTTGAATCACACACCTGGGAAGCGGAAAGCCTTCCTTAGAGTCTATTCACATTCTATGTACTGCGAACCAGGGGAACTGAGAGGGTGTTTGCATGCATCTCCAGAGGCTTCCTGGGTCAAGTACCATTAAGATGCAAGTCTTCACAGGAAAGCTTTTTAGTTGAGAAATGTGAATGCATCTTTCAACACTCACAAATACGGTAGCAAAACAAAAAGAAAGACTCGCCAACCTCCTGAGTTACATAGAAGTAAAATATGAGATCACATTGCCAATTTCATTTCACAAGCATGCTCACAAATTTCGCTTGGTTAAATTTTCTTGTTTCTTTAAAGCTATCTTCTAGCTTTATTTTTTGGCTGGTGAGTAATTAGAAAGTACAAGTTTCAGAAAGTATGAATGAAGGTATACATATATATATGTATATATATATATCCAAAGATATATATATCTTCCCAAATATAATTTTCATAACTCTAGAACAGAGTGAAAATAGGTGTCATTACCAAGTGAATCAGATCCCCTAAAATAGCACGCAAAGTTTCAAACACAAAAGCTATTATAATGCTGCTGAATTTGTTAGTTATTTGGGGCTTGTGGATCAAAAATATATTCTTTACAGAGACACTCGTTTAAACATGATATGGTGCTTTTCCTGTCTCCTCACACCCCACCTCTACACTTGAGAAAGCAACTGAAGAGCACAGAAACTGAATTAGCGCTTGCAAGATTAATCGATGATTGGTTTAGTAAGAACTTTCATCTTTTAAAAGAATCAGACAAAGGACCAGACCGATAGGAAGCACCACCCCATCTTGCAAGACTTCTGCAGAACAGAATGGCTTGTTTGCTCCCAGTTTGGTGCTGTTTTTTGTAAGTCATTAAGTATTTCAACATTTTTTTCTCAATATCACAGTTTACACAAATGATCCG
>NC_022010.1:37883493-37894865 GCF_000317375.1 Microtus ochrogaster
TTTCTTTAAGGGAGTAGATTGGCTAAGCCCCAGGCTACCCGAAATCCTCCTGCTTTGGCAACAAGGACAGAAGTCGCTCCATCTCCGCGGAAAAGGTAATCCACCTAACCACCGCCAAAAGTCCACTTTCAGACAAAGCAAGAAAAATAAGATACCTGTCTGCCAGCCACCTGTTTAAAGTCCCCTCTGCGGCCGAATGCACCAGCAACTTCTCCGAAGAGACCCTGAACAACCGTAAGTCCCAGGCCGCCCTAGCAAGTCACAAGGAGCAGTGAGGCGCGAGGAAGTGTGGGAGCCGGTCGGTCCCTCCCGCTCCCCGCGTCCCGGACCCGCAGGCTCTGTCTCGGGTGCGGGGCGACGGCGCGGGTGACTTGAGGGCTACACACACTCACACACACGCGCACACGCGCACACACGCGCGCGCAAGCCGCGGGCCCTCTGGGTGCAGGGCTCCCGCGGAGGGCAGCCGGGGAGGGGACGACGGCTCACCGCTAGGGCTGTCGCTGGACCTCAGGCTCCTTCCACAGAGGCACTGCAGCATATGCACTCCTTTCTTCAGAGAAAGCGCAAGAATCTTCATGGAGAGACGCGCGCGGGGTCGGCCGGCTCCCCGCCCACCTCCGCTACTCCTGCAACCCGGCGGTGGCCTGTGCGGGGCGCCGGGGTCCCGAGCCCATGATACGTCCCGGAGCCTCGCCACTCGTTCGCCGGGCTGGGGATCCGCCGGGGGCGGCCCTCCCGGGGGCCCCCGGACTCGGCCACGCCTCGGCGGGCTCCGCGCGACACTTTGGGACTTTCGGGAGGGCGGCCCCACTGCAGGCGGGAGCGCGGGCGCCACGGCGCGGAGGACGTCACCGTCGCCGCGGGTCGCGCCTCCTTCGGGTCCCGCGACCTGGGGCTCCGCTGCCTTGGGGTCCCCGCTGCGGGTGGCTGGGGGCGTGGCGCGCGGCGTGGGAATCCGGCGGAAGGGAGCGCCCGCAGGAAGGACTGCACCCGGGAGGCCGCCGAGCGTCAGAAGCGACTCGGGGGACTGGGGGGCGGGGGACAGGGAAGCGGGGTGTGGCATGGAGAGAGCTTCGGGCGCGGGCGGTGAGAAAGTGAGCCCAGGCAGTCGCTGGGTGCTGATGTGGGGACCCGGACTCTTGGATTTCCTGGCTAGGGCTGTGACCTTGGGTAAGTCTTTTGCCACCTTGGGCACCTCTCCATAAATCTGGACTGGGAAAAGGGTGTGAAATGCGGGGAGAGGGTTGGCAGCTTCTGCTAGTCTCTTCCAGGCTCCTGGACATGTTTAGCATGGGCGCAAATGGGAAGACGAGCCTGACCAGAACACCAGAGTTGGAAAAGGAGAGGCACGTGAAGTAGAATCAGGCAGAACCAGCGAGTATTCTGGTACCTCTGCTCCTGCCAGAGTGCTCAGTTATCCTAGAAGGATCTGCTTGGTGTTAAAGGGCTCATGGTTCTCAACAACAGCTGCTTTGCGTCTGGCCCCTCACTTTCCAGAGTTTATCAATGTACTTTTGGAAATGGGATGCAAAACACTCAAATAGTGAAGTTCATGGGACTTCTATGTGTTCCTTCAAGGACAGCTGTCTTAGAGAACACCGATGCCGGTGACTAAGCCTGAATTCAAGTTTCTCTTTGTTGTGTGATCTTCAACACTAATTTTTTGGTACTTCTGGGTTTTCATAGTTCATCGTTAGTGACCAGGTAGCTTGTGTACCCCTTGTCGTGGCTTAAGAATGGGCTGGTTTAAGTATTACCGTGTTAGCTGCCTCCTTCCCAGTGAAGGCCAATTTGCATACTATTATCTGCACAATCCAGGTGACCAGAAATTCAGTGGCTCCTCCAGGCAATTCATTGTGCTAAACCTGTTAGAAGTTTGTCTCTGACCCTGAGTCAGAAACATCTTGAACTCTTTCTGTCCACTGTCTCCAGGGCATCTAACTCTACTTGACTTGTTTTTCCAGGAAGGAAGGAAGACTAAATGATTGTAGTCACTTCCTCTCTCTTTACCTCCTCCGGGCTAAGGAACTGCCACTGATCTTAATGTGCTCCCCAAAAGCTGAAATCAAGTTCCCCAGAATGTCCCTT
Organism: Microtus ochrogaster; assembly: GCF_000317375.1. Lineage (NCBI taxonomy): Eukaryota > Metazoa > Chordata > Mammalia > Rodentia > Cricetidae > Microtus > Microtus ochrogaster. Next base: position 37,885,585 of record NC_022010.1, read on the forward strand.
TTCCTTTCAAAGGCAGTAGAAGAAAAGTCAGAGCATGTGGAAGGACCTTTGGAGCCTTCTGTGCCTGCTGGTTCCATGCTCTCGGCTCCTTTCAGAAACCAGCTACAGACTAGGCCATTTAGCATAGTTCCATGGCTCCCTCTGTAGTCTCCCACCAAGTCCTGGTCATAAACTTGGACAGAGCTCTATGGGCTTCAAGGTCCTTGAAGATCTTGCTAAACTCCCTTCTCTGCCATCACCAAGATGGTTCTGAGGCCCCAAGACAACAAACAGCCATGGCCTTCCTCTTTCCCGTCTCTGTGGGAATTAGTAAGAAAATTGTCTCATCTGGGATTTTTACCCATCGAGATTCCCCAAGGAGGGTGAGACAATTAACCAGAGGAAAACATCTAAAAATAGCCCTTGGTGCCGTAGCAAAAGACAGCAAGTTTTCCGGTAGCGCCCTCCTGCTCTGGTACCCAAAGCCCAGAGCTCCTGCTTCAGTTTGAGAGTCATGGTCTTGCTCAATAAGGAGCAAATGAATCAACAGAATCATACCTTGGTTCTCAATGGAACTTGAGCAGAGTAAAATAGTCCATAGGTGAATTTGAAACACACCTGAGCTTGTGTCCAGACTTATGCTGAGCCTCTTTGCCTACCTGGCAAGGTTGTCACAAGAATTCAATGGACCGAGCTGCATGAACGTGTTTGAAGATTCTAATTAGTTTTTTGCAAGGTGAGGTGCCGCTGTCAGCTTTTCTGGATTCTAGGGCTAGTGTAGTGGCTCTATTATTGATAGCAGGAAGCGCTTAAGTGTGAATCTTCTGATTCCTCATTAAGCCTGTAGCTACACCTGCCTCCCCACACCCCCGTAGAAAGCAGGGCACTAAAGTCATCTCCATCACTGTTAGTATTCGGATGGCCTGCTCTCATGTTCACAATACCATGCCCATGATTTTAGGACTAGGAATACTCATTGCAAAGAAAAAGGGAACTGAGGGATTGCATTCACACACTCACTCATTCTCAAACCTCCAGAAGTCTGATTAAACCGGATAGCACAGCATATTTTAATGTGACTTTTCTTTTACTTTAGATCATACATGTTCTAAAGTAACATGCCACAAGCGTAGTCACTCACTAGAATTTTATTATTTGGGTTGTTTTAAAAATGTTTTTTTTTTCGTGTCTATCAGGGTTTTCCTGGAGTACTTTCGCATGGGATTGGCATCAGTACCCATAGTTAAGCTTCTGTAAAGGATGGTGGGCAGGACTTGAGAAGAATTCCCTTTATTAGTGCTATTATGTAGAAAAAAAGAACAAATAAAAACTGCAGAAGCCAGGAAAATGGTATACCAGACTGTTTTGGACAAAAATTTTCAAGTTTTCTTTCTTGCATTTCTAAGTCAAATTAAGAATTTTTGTAGCAATGATATATTTTAAATGCAATACACATGGTTAAGATATGTTTTTTTTTTGTCTCTGGGGCTTTTACAATTTTTTGTGTTTTCTATTTTCTAACCAAAATGATACCTTGGACTAATTCTAATATATAACTTAGCAATGTAGTTTCACAATGAAATAATTTAGCACCTTTTTTAGGAGACAAGAACTTGCTGTAAAACTCATGATCCTCCTGCCTCAGAATCCCTAATGCTAGTATTGGAAGTGTACACAGACTAGGGTAGTATATTTAATAAAAATTGATTGGCACATAAGTGAACTTGTCTAAATTTTGAATGCCTAATCTTGACTTTCAAAACTGTTGTTTATTTACAGTTTATATGAATTAATAATTGTGTGTGGGAGCAGTGCCATTTTCCAATAATGGCTAATGTAAGGTATTTTAGTTCTTATTAAACTCAGGAATCGGCCCATGCTTAGCATGAGCTGTGCAGCTATTGAATTTATCTTTTTGGAACCCTACATTAGACCAGTAAATAACCCATTAAGACATTGTCAGGCCCCCGTATTTTTACTGAGTATCTCAATGACTATAAAGTAGAGAGAAAATTTCTCCTTCCCAACAAACCAAGCAAGCATATGAGCTAAACAATTGAAGCCAGCGTAGCATGCAACAGTGTATTTGTTACATCATCTCTAGGGCTGCAAACCATGCCTATGCCTCATGACTTAAAGTCACTTCCAACCAGGGGATGACAGGCAACCATGGCAGTTTATCCAGACTGACAAAAACAGTCCCCAGAAGCTATCCAGCTTTGCTTGTTTTTCCTCATCAAGTTTTTGAGGTTTGGCATGATTTTCAACCTGTGGAAAAATTATGCAGGGTTTGGGTGCAATTTATCTAACTTCTGCTAATATTCGCTGTTTTTTAAAACCAATTTGCAAACATCAAACTCAGAATTTTTTCATTGGCCCCTGATGATCCTATAAAATACAGGCTTTACCGGGGCCCACAGAGGTGAGTTTGTTCCACCCTAGCTGGAGGTCAGAGAGTTTGAACTTATTCTTGCTCTATCAAAGTTGTTGACAACAGGTGTAGCTACAAATAAGAGATCCTGACCTAGGCTATGGTATTTATTATATTTTGAGTATAGAGGTGGATCTTCTCCACCTTGATCAAAGGTCAGGGAATTCAAGCCTTTTTCTGCTCCTTCAAGAAAATTGGCAAGAGGTTCCAGGCACTGGCTGCCTGCAGGATACTTGATCTATTCCTTATATCATGTTTATCATGTTAATCATGTTAATGAAGTCTTTTGCCTACCCCTCCCCTTTTTGGAGTCTAGTATATAAGATGGAAAATAAACATGGGCTATTGCACTATTTACTGAATTTCCCTCTTGGTGTTTCTGTCTTTTATTTCTCTCATTTCTCTGTTCCTTTTGCTTAATAATTCTAATCCTCACACTTCTACCCTGGAATGGGCAAAATGTGTCCAGGCTGAACCTCCACAAAGCTTTACTAACTTTCACAGAGTTTCCTCTTACTGTCCATTTTTTTCTGTTTCAGAATTCAGCCAGAACCTGTTCTAATTCCCGGGTGGCTTCAGCATCCTTCAGTCTTGTGACAGACCTTTAACACTTTCTTATCTTTCAAAACCTCGACACTATATAAACATTGGTCTGCACTGTGAAACACCTTGGCAGTTTCTGATTGTTAGCCTACAGTTATTCAGTTTGGAAAGACTGCCACAGATCGACAGGGTTGCTATGACCTCAACATCACACCACTATTAGGGGAATTCATGCTGTTGATCAGTGGTATTAACGTTGCCCAAGTAAATAATGTAGTGTGTGCTAGCTTTTTATATTATAAAGATCTATTTTGAAATTTATTTTGAAGAACTCTGCGATACCAATGTCCTGTTGCTCCTTTAACTCTCACCTGCTACCCAACATTTATGGGCAGGTCCTATTTGTGACAGTCATTACTGTACTGTGTGTATAACAGTGAGTTCAAATATCGTTGATTTCTTCTATAAACTGGCAATTATTTTGAAAGTCTATCCCCTTCCCCCACTTACTTCTTTTTTCAGTTGTTTATATATATGTGGCCTCAAGAAGGGTTTTTCTATAGGTTGTGGTTCCCTATCTTTGTCCTGTGGCTGAGTTAGTTTTGCATTGGGGGTGTTTGATTGGATCCTGTGGCCATTGTGCAGTTTCTGTTTGTAAATCACTTCCTACTTCCTTAACTTTCTGCAATTATAGGAATCTCCACATTTACTTTTGTTTCTATCTTCTGTTTATCATGCCCTATCCCTAGAATCAACTAATTCCCCAGTGAATCCTAGTTCTTGTATCAGATATGATATCTAAGAGTATGGATCTGGATGTTGAGATTTTTTTTTTTGGATAGGTGCATTAACTGCTGCTAGATTCAGTAAAGAGTTAGAAATTGATACTTATGTGAAAGCTGTATAACAATACATCATTTATTTCTATATTTTCTTTATCAAAGAGAGACATGAAAAGATATACCCAAGGAACGTCATACAAAGATTGAGATGAAGATGGCCAACACCCAGCTTTCTGTCTAATAGCACAGTTGCAGTTTAGTAGTGGCTCTTGCCTTGTTTGTAACTTCTTTTCCTAACAGCACAAACCCTGTCTTTTCTTGTTTACATTCTGTTTATTCAACCTTAGTATACATGTGAAGTAGCCACAGAATCTGTAGCCAGTACTCTGATGAGAAACAAACTCACTATTGGGGTCCCATTTTGTACAGGAGTGTTTGTCACAGAATTCTACCAAAATGTTATTTTCCCATGTTTTTAAACAAAGTGTTTGTTCCTCCTCAGTGAGGGTATTGTTCACTTGCAACTTCGTTAGATTTATTTATGATTTATACACCATGCTTGATAGTTTTAATTATTGTACTAAAATCATTTATTTAATACTTAAAATGTTGTTTGGGTGCAAAGGTAAAGCTTTATAAAAACACATCTCCTCTAAATACTGCCCCACCCCCTTTGTTTTTCCTGACTGGTATCACCCTACTTCTATCTACCCCTTTCCTGAGCACATTCTATGCACACAATACTATCTAGATCTCTTCATTCACACCCAATGAAGATACAGGGGCTTTTGTGGTAGTAGACACTGACCTGAGTCAGGCTAAAGATGTGTTGAAGACATGGTAATCTGGAGAATGAATATTCTATCCCTTTTGAAAGTAGTGCTTTCTGTGCCAGTGTGTGCACAGATGCACATATGTATAAACCTTGAGCAAAACGCAAACCCAGGAGTGTCACTCAGAGCTATAGGAAAGAGCCTCGGGGGAAATCTCAAGGCCCTTTTTCTACAGTGCATGCCCCCTCTCTTCTTTCTTTCCTCCCAAAGCAGCAAACAGCTTAGTGAGGGATCTACATGTACCGTCTCTACATTAGCAATTCCTGTTCTTTCCTTAACTTGTTGTATGCTGTCTTTTGCCCACACAATCCCACCTAAGTTCTTTTATGTAAAGTCACAGTAAACTAGGCTATTCCAGATTCAAGTAACACATTTCATCCTCAAGATACTGGAAGTTACTGGTCCCAACCAGTTTCATTAAACTCTTTAGGAACAATTTTCACCTCGGCTTGTCTTTTGCTTCTCTGCAATATTGGTTTTCTTTCCAGCCACCCTGCGTCCATCACTCTCTTACACAGTTGCCTCCTGGAATCTTTTTCCTTTCATGACAATTTCTTTGACCTTTGATGGTTTTGCTTTGTTTTCTTTTATCAATACAGAAGCTTAACTCCATACTGATTTATGCAGTTTCATGATCATGTTGATATATGTTCGCACAAGTTATTCTACTCACTTAAATACTCCGCCTTGGTTCTTAGAGTGAATGTATACACAGCATTAAAAACCTAGTCCAGCATCAACCCCATTTCTTCTACAGAAACTCTCCCCTGCAGGGGTTGCATGCTCCTCTTTGAGATATCAGCTCCACATAGTTCTCAGTACACAGCTGTCACTCAATAACCCCTGATACGTCTTTTTGGTAGGGCTGTCTCATAATCAAGGAGCCAAAGTACTATTTGGAAGTTCATATAAATAATCCTTCTAACTAATGTACAGTTGTGACCATGACTGATGAGTAAAAAGAGAAATACTTGGTTCTGAAGTCCCTAAAGAGGGTTTTGGGTGAACCTGGGAAAATCTGAGACTCATTACAGTTGACATCACTTGTAACATTGGGTATAGTTTTAGGTACATTTCCTTACCTCATGTAAACATACATACATGCATGCACAACCCCATGCACATATAAAATTTTTTATCTCTTTCATGGAAAGTCTGAGATTTTTCTCTTCATAAAATACTACCAATCAAATGCTTCCATACATGTGGAGATTCTCAGAATATACTGATTGGTCAAAAAATATTTTCTGAAGGGAATTTAAGTCTCATCAAGAGCTGCAGGGGGTTATGCAGCACGTTTTCTTTCAAGGTAGAGTTAAGCATACACCTCCCATGAAGAAAAGGCCCTAATCAAATTGATCAGAATCTTACACTTCAACTAGATACAAAAGCAATCAAAATGCTTTATCTGATAATAGGTCATTAATGAGAAGCTGAGGAGGTATGGCTTAGTTGCCTTGCAAGTAGGCGGGCTTGATTTCATAGTCCCATCACCCATATAAAAATCCAGATATAATAGCACATGCCAGTTTTGGAAGATAGGAGGATCTTCACAGCACACTGCCCAGCAGTCTAAACAAAACAAAACAGAGAGTTCTGGATTCACTCACAGTCCCTATATCTATATCTATCTCTATCTATCTATCTATCTATCTATCTATCTATCTATCTATCTATCTATCTATCTATCTATATGCGCAGAGAGTTATTGAGGAAGATAATAAATGATGACCTATGATCTCTACACATACATATACATGGTATAGGACAGAAAGATAAAAAATTAGAAAATAATTTTACTTTTCTTCATACCTATTTTAGTCTCTATCATACCTTTCATTGAATATACATCTGTATAAATAATGTTTAAGTTTTCCACAATGAACAATAAATTTTCCTGCAGTAATCTTTGCAGTTTCCAGGAAAAAGATGGGGCCCCATAACAACAACTCCACCTGGTTGATATGATGTCATGATGCTGATAGCACTACTATAAGACCTGTTTTGGGTACCAACTGCTCAAGATGGTTCCAACTTGGTTAGCTGAAATGGTGCACTTTTTTACAACGTTTTGGCCAGAACTCCAAATAGGAACCTCAGAAAAATCATACCGAATACTCAGAGACTATTTGCAATTATACCAAACAGTAATTTTGAAACTTAACCATCATTTTACTTTCACAGGATCCCATAGAAAGAGCCCCCATGACAGCTGGAAGTAATTCTAGAAGACAACATCCCCTTTCCCAACAAAGTTTCTACTCAAGGTTAGGGACATCATTTAGGGGTTGATTATAATTGTTATAGGGTTGAGTGTTGGGGGGAAATTATGTTAGCTCAGGGATCTCCTTGAAAAAAATAATAAAACAGAAATTGGATGGGATAATAGATTAGTGTGCACTTACACTAATAATAATAGTGAGTAATTGAGTGAATACTTGTAAGCTATTATTTATAGGCACTTTACATTGGTATAGAATCTTATATATTGAATATGTTCCTATTTTTGTCTACAATATTTGTATACCTAGGCAAAGTTATTTTCTCATATTGTATGCATGCATGCTTCTATCTCTGCTTAATACTCTATGTATTGATACAGTTTTAGGATATATTTATCATATTTCAAAATACATTTCTACCTCTGATCAAGATACGTATACATTGTTTACATTTTGAGGTCATTGTCCTCGTTTGTTGCACAGTTGTTTAAAGATTGTTTAATATTCTTATATGAAGTCTTAGTCTTTAAGATATATAGGTATTAAGAATTATAGGCCAATAGTCATCTATGTTTGTCGTACTTATAGTTAGCCTAATCAAGTTCTTTAGATACATAGAGATTGTATTCTGAATAGATAGGTAATCTTCAACCACTTAAAAGAACTGTAGAATATGGCATTTAAATAAGTTAGAATTCTATTGACATGAGATACGATTGCTCCTAGTAGCACTGATCTATTCCCGAGAGAATGTTGAACGCTGATGACACTCCACTTGGAGTTTGTTTTCTTCTTGGCAAAAATGGCCTTTGGGCAAGGAACTGCTCATGCATTGACTGACCACCGACAAAATGCATGATGTCCAGACAGGACAAGCAGGATAAGAGAAAAAAGACTGTCAAATATTGTTAAGACAGGATAAGATGGTTTTGAAATTTTTTCTGCCTCTGAAAATGGTCTGTCAGTTACTCTAGGCCTTAGCCAAAGTTGGTTGCTCCAACGTTGCAAATGAGACTTTGGGTGATTGCTCAGGTAGCCAGTTGTCTCTGTCATTTGTTGCACATTTTGGAAGTTGCTTGATTTCACTTCCTGCTTACTCAAGTAATTTTATTTCCCTTCTCAGGTCTTCGATGGGGTTAAAGATTAGATAGTTGTAGTTTCTTTCCTTTCATGAGTTGGCCAAGTTATTTATAATACAAGACTTAAACTCCTTAGGGTAGGATTATTATTGAAACATTTATCACATGTTTCTTGCTTGATATTGTTTATGCTGGTTATAATGCTAATCTTTATACCTGATATTTGTTATTATTGTATATAATTTTGTATTAGGCTTAGAAATTTCTTATTTAAACAAACAGGGGAGGTGCTGTAGAAATTCCTACAGCCAATAGCCTTTAAGTTACCATGCCCAAGTTAAGCACAGCTTCTTGATAGAAGCACTTTCTCAGGTGGGCTCTGCTTGCTAGAGGCAAGCACTCTCATTTAAGAAAGGCTTCCTGGCTCAGATTTAGCTGCAAAACCTTGCAGCTCTTTTAAGAGGTTTTGCCATGAAATGCTTAATTGGTGCTGATGAAACCTGACTACATACTTTTTGGTGGTGGCCGGATCCTTGAAACACTATAGAGTTGTATCAGTAAACATGGCTCTGGCCAGTACCTCTACCATGAGGCTAGATTGTCAGAAAAAAGCTAAGGAAAGGGCTGGATGAAACTGTCAAAGCCTCGGCTTTAATCCTAGCTATATTTCTTAGCAAATTAAAGACTCATGTAGTCAGAAAAGAGCAATATACAGTAAAGATAGATACAAAGATGAAGAAAACCTCTTAACAGTTTACTGTGTGTTTAAAAATATGTGTACCCTTGGGAAGAAAAAAAAGATAAAGTCCCTTAAAAGAAAAAAGGAAAAAAGAGAGTTCTTGGGTGTGGTGGCCATACCTTTAATCCCAACATGTGGGAGGAAGAGGCAGGGGGATCTCTGTGATTTCAAGGACATCCTGGTCTACAAAGTGAGTTCCAGGACAGCTGAAGATACACAGAGAAACCCTGTCTCAAAAAGCCAAAAATTAAAATTGAAAATAAAAGAAATAGAAGTTAAAATAAAGTCATGTAAAGATGAAAAATACACAGAGAGTCTGGATACTGTATGTTATTGTGTTGTCTTTAAATTGTTTGATGGCTGAGGAAGGAGCAAAAGCAGCTAAAAGACATTTGATTATAAATGCTGCTGAATTAATCCAATATATCAAAGCATTTTCTATATATACATATACATATATATATAGAAAATGCTTTGACTTTAAAATTTAAGTCAAAAGATATGTTACTTTAAAAAAATGTTTTGCTTTTGTTTCCACAGGAAATGAGGGACTGTGGATTCAATCTGCTTTAAAAAAAATCAGGTTTGACCAAGGAAGACCCCCTGAGAAATCTCTGGTAGGAACAGATGGCCCAAATGTCCGAGTTCTACATCTAGAACAGTTCAAAGACTG
>NC_022010.1:37895476-37903287 GCF_000317375.1 Microtus ochrogaster
CCCGTACAGATAAACACTCACACAAGCATACATACAAAAGTAAAAATATGTCCTTAACCACATATATGACAAGGTAGCTTTTCTGTTATGCACAAAAACAGCATTTGTGTTTTCTTTCCTGGAAACCAACGGCATGACACATTTCCCAGATGGCTCTGCGTGTAATGTTGAAAACAAGGGCAGTCTTCAACAGATCTAAGAGAGGCTCACGCTTGGGGACCAGCAGCCCTTTAAACCCTTAAGTCGACTTATCCCTACAGAGGTCAGAAAGACTAACAGTTGGACAGTGTGGAGAAGGGTCTACAGCATGAGTCTGAAAGGTTAATGCTTCCAGACACACAGCTGCTCTGTTCTGGCTTGAGGATTAATTGTCATAGAAGAAAATGGGAAAGGTGGAAAGATCCGGTTTCTCTAGTCTCATGCAGGTGCACACATATTACCACAAAATCAGGTGACAAAGAGGTCACTAGGATAATGTTTCTAGTAGGTAGCATCTTCAAACATCTTTGGTTTGTACAAATAATTGATTTGGATGTAAATATTGTTTTTCGCTTGGGTATCTGAGCCTTTTTTTTTCTGGAGCTATGGGGAAAGCTTGTGCTTTCAAACTGGACCTGGGTTTGCTCCTCAGCTCTGACACTTAGACATCAGGCTTCAGGTATTTTACGTTGTGAAATGCAGTGGGTATTGCTAGCAGTCATATTGCCTGCCATACAGTATATGCTCAGTAAACATCATTGCCATATGAGTTCTTGTGACAAAGTTCCCTAACTTCTTTGATCTTTGTTACACGTACTTTCACAAAATGAAGCTAAGAACTTGGTTTGCAGGTTATATGGTGGTTGGAGGGCATAATCTATGCCTACTAGCTCACTATTAGTCAAGAGGCTGATGCAGGAGGATCATCATGAGTCTTTAGCCCCGTGCGATCCATATAGCAAGTTCTCAGAAAGCATAGGTAACAGAATGTCACCCTTTCTTAAAACCAAATGGAAAGGCAGAGTTCTGTTTTTTTTCTCTTTTCTAAAGATTTGCTTAACAACGACTAGTCTGTTTTAAAAGAGTTCTTATTCTTATCATTATTGTTATTATTATTATTACTTAAGGTCAGAATTTTGTATGACCTGGGAGTTCTCATGTTTCAAATTTATTGTTCTGTTAGTGTGTTCCCCATTTTTTTTACAGCAAGCCTGACTCAATCACTCACACCTACATCTGGGAAATGGAAGCCCTTTCTGCCTTTGAGATGACCTGAGCTCATGGAGGCTGCTGGTTTGAAGAATGGGCTTTTGTTTTTCAGTTTTCAACTCAAGTTTTTACCTAGACACTCAACCAAAAGCTTCCTTCCTGGCTTAGCATGTACCAAGATGACTCTGTTCCCACTTTATTTATCTTTTTCTTCTTTTTTTTTCTTCTTTTTTTATTTAATTTATTTATTTATTAAAGATTTCCGTCTCTTCCCCACCACCGCCTCCCATTTCCCTCCCCCTCCCCCAATCAAGTCCCCCTCCCTCCTCAGCCCGAAGAGCACTTAGGGTTCCCTGACCCACTTTATTTATCTTAATAGAGTCCACCAGTGTAGAAGGTAAGTAAACAGCCTGTACCAAGATTTCAAGTGTGCATCGATTATTTGTACACCTGAATAAACACTGAAATTGACTACATGAAAGTATACCAGTCAGTATTTCTTCTCTGAGACTACTTGGTTGACTGGTGGGAGAGTTTCAAGTATTCCTGTCCAGAACATGAGCTCTGGGCATGGACCTCAGCTCTTGGCATGATGAGTCTGTCAAGTAACCTTCCCAGCCCTCAGTTGTTAATTTTTTTTTATATCAAATATGAACAAAAGTGCATCACAACATGTTTATGTGGGATAATGTATCTAAAACATGAAGTATGGTACCTACAGAACACTTAAGAAACTCAGCGAGTATTTTTATCGCTAATCTTTTACAAGTCTTTTCTAATATAAATGGACAGGAGTGAAATATTTATTAAGAGAGAGCACGATCATGTTTGCATCCACAAATAATTTAGAGCTGCCATACTAGAGTGTAGGCCATTGGCAGAGTGCTTGCCTAGTTTGTAAGGTCTTGGGTTTAATCCCCAAGCACTGAAAGAGAAAGTCAAACAGTAGTCAGAAGTTGACTGTTGAGGTAATACTATCAAACCCATTCAAAAATATTTCACCGTGGCCCGATCCAAATGCTTCATCCTTAGTCTCCTGTGAGACCCAGGAAATGTTTGTAAACATGCAGTTAGTACTTGATTATTCTCCAGTCAAATATAGATGTTTTCAGAAAACTGTACACTATGATTGGGGTGAGCTTTCTCAGTCTCTGAAGAGACACTGAAGGATTGAAATCTTCTAGGAATCAAACCTAAGAATGTCACTAAGGCAGCTATGAAATGCATGAAAAATGTGCCTAAGAATGTCACTAAGGTGGCTACAAAATGCACAAAAAATCGACCAACGTATGGCCTAATTATATGTGCCTGCCTCTGCTTCCAGCCTCCTGAGTTCTTTTTTTAAAATTTAAAATGAGATGTACTTCTATTTCTGAGAACCAATACTAATTCTTATACACATGGGGGAAATGGAAACTCCATCCGCTCTCCAGACAATCTAAGAGAGGAACAATGACGTGGGTCCAGCAGGCTGCCTATTTCCAAAACCAGTGTCCACAGACTTAGAAGGAACACCCACCACACACCAAATCAACACCATCACTGCTCAACTACCACTCTCCACCTCATCAGAATGAAACTATCTCGACCTGGACTTCAGCTGTCGACAGAAAAAGAAAGTGAACAAAAATTGAATGAGGGTTCCTTTTTCTGCCTGGTCCTTTTTCCTTTCAAGAATGTATTTCCTCATTTTGAAAGAGAAGTCATTTGGGGACAACAAAGTCTGGCCGTATTTATGTGGTATGACTCTCAGTGAGCTGCAAATGCAGGCTGAAATTGCTTTCTCTCACCCTAGTTCTCCCACACACCTTTCCCAGGAAAGAAATGATAGATGCAAATACCTGCTTTCCAAAGCACTTTGTCTGACATCATTCTCTTCCTCAAAGGAGAGCATCGCAATCTTCGGAATTGTTTGGGGAGAGAAAATTTCTATGCTCAGAAATACAAAGCAATTTAAAAATATTATTTCACTGGCTTTTTCAAAAACCTATATATAAAATACCACTAAATGGACTGAGCGTGTCATGTTTATATATTTAGGGCTCTCTCTCTCTCTCTCTCTCTCTCTCTCTGTGTGTGTGTGTGTGTGTGTAAGTGTGTGTAAAACAAAAACAATTTAAAAGAAATAAAGAGACCATGAATTTGGGATAAATGGGGAAGGGTACATGTGAGGAATTGGAGGGGGATAGGAAGGGAGAGGAAATGATATAATTATATTTTCACTTGAAATAAAACTTATTTTTAAAGTCTATGATGATTCTCTACAGCCATGCTTTTCAACCTTCCTGATGCTGCGACCCTTTAATGCAGTTCCTCATGTTGTGGTGACCCCCAATCATAAAATAATTTTCATTGCTATTTCATAACTGCAATTTTGCTACTGTCATGAATTCCAAATTGCAGAACATCTGATATGTGACCCCTGTGAAACCTCCAAAGAGGTCATGACCCACAGGTTGAGAACTGCTGCTTTAGGGGCTGAGGTCAAATTTCTAACCTTTAAAGATTGGCTTTCAATAAGCAGCACCATGTGTGCCTGGGTCTCTGGGTTGTAACTTGTATAGCTTGCTTTCACTACAAATTATTTCAGTTCTGCGGGACCTTACCTCAAATAGTTGGAAATAGAATGTTCTTTGACTCATGTTTTGTTTGTAAAAAGTAATAAGATTAGTGCATAAATTAGAAAGTTAGGAAGTCCCTATATTTAGAACTGCACGTATAGCTAGACATAGTAATGTTTCTGCAGTAAAATGTCTACATTGTCTTATAAGTGAGATGAATAAACCTTGTCAGCCCCTGGGTAAGTTTGTTGCAAACCTAAGGGGTGGATATGACTGTCAGGGATTCTTGGATTTAGAAATTACAGATAAATCCTGTAAGTCTCTGCTTACCTTATCTGGACATGGGCTTTGGGGCATTTGTTTCTGTTCTTTCCTAGTCAAGAACACGGCTAAGAATCCTCGATGTCAATTCTAGCTTATTATGTTTTGTCATGGTCCAGCCAAAATGTCAACTTTTTATTTGTACAAAGCATGCCGAAAGCCTGGTATCTCTACTCTGTTGCCATCAGTTTGAGTGTCTCTCCCTCCTGACTAGAAACTCCTGAAGACATCTCTGTGTCTGGTTAGCCTGTGAGCCTGTAGCTCCTGGGCATGCATTTTCCTCAACAGAATCAGTGAGGGAATGATGCAAACCCCTGGATGAATCCAGTTTCTGGTTAGTGCCATGCTCATAAATCATGAGTTAAAACATAACTGTCTCATACTACACATTTATTTTTCTAGGTCTTTGATCAAGCTTTCATTACTTCCAGAAGCACAAATTAAGATATTCAGTGAATTAGAATTGTATGTTTCTATTTCATAATCTTAACAGTGCCATGAAGCATGTGTAACTATAATAACTAGTTATAATCTAATAATTCATCTAATAAGTGTCTAGAGCATATACACAAACCTTTAAAAATATTTTGGTGTGGGAGGTCCTTGTGTTTATGTATTGCTTTTATAGGTTAATGAATAAAGAACTGCCTTGGCCTATAGCTTGGGAGGAGGAAGGCAGAGTTAGAGAGATGCCATATAGCCCAGTTGGAGACAGACGCCAGAACTTTAGCCGGTAAGCCACAGCCACGTGGCCATACACAGATTAATAGAAATGAGTTAAATTAAAATGTAAGAGTTAACAAATAAGAAGCTAGAGCTAATGGGTCAAGCAGTGATTTAATTAATACCATTTCTGTGTGATTATTTTGGGTCTAAGCTAGCTAGGTGGCCAGGAATTTACAAGCCTCCTCTTTACAACAATATTTAAAGAAAGGACAAAATAAACACATCTAGTAGCCACAAATGAAACAGTGGCACAAACCTTCATGTATTTTCCTTCTAGAATCATGTTAATTCTTTGAATATTTCTGTTTTACTTTATGCTACATACTATGTCACCACACTTGGCAGTTTAAACAGGGGTTGATGGATTGCAGTCTACAGACCAAGTCCCTAATTGGCCAGAGATAGTTTCCTGAGAATAGCCCTCATGGCCCTCATCTGCCTACACCTGTGACAGCTTTGGACCATGGCTGTTTAGCTGAGTAACTTAACTTTTGGGTTTACAAAGTCTGAGGCACATAGGATCTGACCTTTATGGGGCAGTTTTCTGAGTACTGGCCTCAGAGGCCAAAACTAAAAGCAATAGATCAGAACAGGAAAGAAGACACTACCTATAACAACCAATCAAAAAACTGTCATACACTCAAAAGTCACAATAGTGGTGCCATTGGGGGACAGCAAACATTGGCAAGTACCTTAACCAGTTGTTAATATATTAATATTTTATTTTATTTTCTTCTTTTTTCTTTTCTTCCCCTCAAAGACAGGGGACTTTGTCTAGTCCTGGCTGTCTTGGAACTTGATTTGTATAACACCCTGGCCTTGAGTTCACAGAGACCTGTCTCCCTCTGCCTTCTGGGTTCTGGAAGTCAGAGATACAGATCCCAGCACCTGGGTAAGAGCTGAATATACCCGGCTTCTGCCACCCTAGAGCTTAGAAGTCAGAGATACCGATCTCAGGAGCCTGCTGACTAGCCAGATTGTCTGAAATGACAAGTTCTAGATCCACCTAGAGACCTTTCTCTAAAAAATAAGTTAGCATAAAATCAGGAATCAATCCCTGGTGTCCATATTTGTAGGTAGTGTCAAGCACACAGACCACACAGATATGTCACACACACACACATAAACACACACACACACACACACACACACACACACACACACACGATAATGATAATAATAAATCTGAAGAACATTCTGTGAAATATTATAAAAATATGTGAAGCTTTGTAGTTTAGGGTTTTACAGAGGAGGCTATAGACCCAGACTTACTGCACTCACACCAGCTAATTGCTTGCCACTGACACAAAAATCAGAGGACACCCATAGGCCTTGGGTACCCTTCAGCTCAGGGACCAGTTTGTCTAGATAAGAGAGATGTGAGACTCCCCTCTGTATGCTGTGAATATGTTTGATTACCATTTTTGGTTAATGAATAAAGCTGTTTTGGCCAATGGCTTAGCACAGCAAAGCCAGGTGGGAAATTTGAACAGAGATATAGAGAGAAAGTAGGTGGAGTCAAGGAGATGCCATGTAGCTGCTAAAGAAGAAAGATGCCCAGAACTTTACCGGGTAAGCATATGGTGATACACAGATTAATAGAAATGGGTCAATTTTAGGTATGAGCTACTTAGGAAAACTCATGAACTATTGGTTAAATTGTGTTGAAGTTAACATAGTTTCTGTGTGATTATTTGTGTCTGAGTGGCCTAGAAATGAACAAGCAATCTCTGCCTACAAAATGGCACACATACATTTGGGACTAACCTGTATGGTCAGCCACACACTTCAGGCCCCGGTGCTTATATGCCTGTTTGGGGTTAGGAGGAAAGTAGCGGAGAGCATACCTGCCGCTCAGCACCCAATTTGGGAAAGCAAGCCTTAAAGTAGCTTACAGTGAGTAAGTCTTTCTGAAACTAGTTAGAGGAGGTAATCCCTAGTCACACCATCCTGAGTTTCTTTATTTGACCTTTCTGCCCCTCTAGTAAACCCCAGTCTCTCTCTTCTCATCAGTCACATCTACTTATTTAAGGGAAGTGGTCTGTAGTCATTTTTGTACTTTGTAATGTGATTTTTAAAACCCTTACAAGTTATCTTAAAGTCAATTAACTTTGATATTTATACATAGTTAGATTACACTGCTATAAAATGGACCACAGTGAAATTATGATGGATTCTGAACAGTTTTTCTGAATGCAAACCTGATCCAAAGATAACAGCAAACATTCTATATCCAGTGAGTTCTTCAAGATATGTATGTGATCAAGGCCCATGGCATGAGAGGTTAGCCACTGAAACTAGCATTCTCCCCACAGCATCGGCCAGAGTTACCTACTGGCCACAAAGGGGAAAATGAACATTTCTGCTCCATAGCTAATCTCACATTTTCTTGATTTTATGAAAAGAGAGAATCCATATCATTTAAAATCTCTTCCTAAGGTGAATGGTGTTGTGGTTGGGATGGAAATGGCCTCCATATATTGATAAGAGTGACACTCTTAGGAAGTTTGGCTTTGTTCAAGTAAGTGTGACCTTGTTGAAGTGTGCCACTAAACCACTTTGAGGTTTAGAAGCTCCAGCCCAGTCCAGTGTCATTCTCTCTTCCTGCTGCCTGAGGAACCAGATGTAGAACTCTCAGCTCCTGTTTAGCACCATGTCTTCCTGCATTACACAATGACTATAATGGACTAGACTTTTGAAATGTAAGCCATCCCCAATCAAATGTTTTCTTTATAAGACTTACCATAGTCGTGGTGTCTCTTCACAGCAATAGAAACCATAACTAAGACAGAAGTTGACACCAGGGTCTGGGGAATTGTTGTGATAGGCCAGACCATGCTTCTTCTTGATGGAATGTGTACTTTGGAACTTTGGAAAACTAAAAATTTAGAAAAATCAGTTGAGCACATTAAGCGGGGCTTAATGGGCCATACTAGTAGGAACATGGAAGACAGTGGTATTGAGGGTGATTTGAACTGGGTGGGGCAGACTCAAGAGGTTTGAGAGAAGAAGAAG
>NC_022010.1:37903870-37907130 GCF_000317375.1 Microtus ochrogaster
AAACCACCAAAAACAGAAAACTGATGAAAATGTATTTGAATGAAGGAGCCATGTTCCAGCCTCAGATAGTAACAGAATTTGGCACCTTCAGCCATGTGGTTCTGTTTTTAGAATCATGGATACAAAAAGGGAGTTATGGAATCTCCCTCTGAGACTAAGGAAAGCTGCTGAGGTCAGGTATGTGTCAGGGGTGTCTCTGCATAGAGGCCTACAGAGGTCATTGCATGAAGCTGTGAAGGTAATACTGGTTTGTATTGGAAACCCCCAGATATTGGAAATGCTGAAGTTGTGGGATACCTGCCAAGGAAAGCTTTTAACAGGGAGTGTAACCAGCCCAGGAGACTTATCAGCTAGTTCTGGTGGGCAGTCAAGAAGGTTAGCAACAACCTATACCATGTGTAGGGCTTCATAAGAGGAATTAGAGATGTTAGACAGTCGGGATACACTTTTTTTATCCTTGGGATATCAAAGAACAAGTACAATAAAATTCAAATGAGAGAAAATCTTTTTGAATTACTAATTTAAAAATTGTTCCTTTTAATAAGCAGATGACTAGAAGCATAACTAAGGTAAGATATCTTTAATGAGTTTGTGGTTGGGGTATGAACCCTGTAGCTGTACTTCTATGTGGGTACTTTCTAACAAAACTTCAGAACATACGCATTCTCTTTCTCTTAAAGTGTCAGGGTATGCTGAGAAAGGGAAGGGACGATTTCAGTTCAATACATAGAGACTTCCAGTCAGTTTGCCTGTTGTCAGTTGTTTAACTTAAGACCTAATTTCTAAAGTATTGATTTATATGTTTAAAATATAAACTGGGGGCTGGAGAGATGGCTCAATGGCTAAGAACATTGACTACTCTTGCAGAGGACCAGGGTTCAGATTCCAGCACCTACATGGTGACTCAAAGCCATCTGTAGCTCCAGTTCCAGTGACTCCAATGCTGACCTCTCTGGGTAACTATATGAACACAGTGCATCAGTCAGAAACATTCATAGACACACTAAGCAGATCAATATAGTAAAATATTGATAGAACCTTAAAATTTCAAATTTGAGTTTTAATTGTTAAAGGTTTCAGATATTACCCTCTCGAATACCTTCATTGAACAAATGGAAAATGTTTAAGGAAACTGATCACAAGAGATGGTTAGCAATGTTTATTACTTTGTTTCCTACTGCTGTGATTAAAAAAAAAAAACACGACCTAGGAAACTTGAGGAAGACCGGGATTATTTAGGGTTTACATTTCCACAGTGACAAATCCATCACCATCACAGCTGGGAGCCATGGCAACAGGCAGGCATGGCAACGGTGGCAGCAGCAAGCTGAGAGCTCACATCCTAACCCTCAAGCAGGAAGCAGAGAGAGTAAACTTGGGAGGGTTTTGAATCTACAAAGCCAGGCCCTCGTGACTTTCTTCCTCCAGCAATGCTACACTTCCTAAACCTACCCAAACAGTGTTACCAACTGTTGGTCAAGTATTCAAATGCCCAAGACCATGGGAGACATCTCATACAAACCACCACATTTTGATGCCTGGCCTCCACAGGCTTTTGGCCATATCAGAATGGAAAATGCATTTAGCTTAACCCCCAAATCTCCCATAATCTCTTCACTTTAATACTATTTAAAGGTCATTGTATGTGTGTGTGTGTGTGTGTGTGTGTGTGTGTGTGTGTGTGTGTGTGTGTATCTCACTATTCCAAATAGCAGGTTGAGGGCACAGTGAGGAAATACTGAACCAAAGTAAGGCAATACTGAACCAGCAGGTCAAATGTCAAATCCTGTAGTTCCATGTCTGCTGTCAAAGGCTTAACTGGTTCCCGTCCTCCAGCTTTGCTGCCTGCAATGTACATTTCTCTCCTAGGTTGCTTCTACTCCCAGTCAGCGACTCTACTTTGCAAACATCCCACTGCTTTGGCATCCTCAACTTCTTGGGGTTTCCAACACAATTCAGGCTTCACTTCCACAACTCCAGGAAATTGCTTTTTAAAAAGGTTTCCAGGCAGGGAAACCACTCACCTGGCCTCAATGGCTCTCTAAGGAGAAAGATTCCACAACTCCTTTACATGCGGATCCTTCATGACCACACTGTCAAGTTTGGTTGCCTGACCTCTTTTAGCACAACTGCAGCAATATGTTCTGTTCATTTCTAGGGGCAGCAACCCCTTAGGCCTTTTCCTTTCATAGGTTATAAGATGAGCTGGGTAGAGTGCTGTTCTAAGGGCACCTTCCCTTTATTTCAACAGAGATCAGATCTCTCCTTAATGTCTTTATATCTTTCATTACAAACGTTGGCGGTAATATTAAATTCCTGAGTGTTCTTTTTCTCTCCAAGCTACTCATTTTGTAATTTTTTTCTTTTCCACTTATTTTTCTTTTACAGGCTGGCGTAAAAGTCATTAATACAACATAGCAGTTAATAGTAAGCTGTTTTGGAATCTCCTCCAGGAATGAAATTAGCCTATTACTTTTTGATTTTGCCTCTGAAAAGTTCTTAGGACAAAGGCAGAAAGCAGCCAAGTTCTTTGCCAAAATATCACAAGAAAGTTGCTAAGAGTGTTCCCTTCTGACACTCTTCAGCTGGGCCCCCATAGTCCACATTGTTCCCAGCACTGTCTTCCCAGCTCCTACTAGTTGCATAGCATCCAACGGCTAGTCCAGAGCCCTAGTTCTTCTAGAATTCTCAAAACAAAACAAAAAACCAAAATCGTGGTCAGGTCCGATCTGTCACAGCCACTGCCTATTCCTAGTAACAACTTCTGTGTTGCTTTATTTTTCATTGCGGTGATAAAACACAATGCCCACGGCAACTTATAGAAGAAAGGGTTTGTTTGACCCTATGGTTCCATGGGGTTAGGATCTATAACAGAAGGGGCAGTAAGGCAATAGGTAGCAGACAGTTGAAGCTGGGAGCTGAGAGCCAAGTGCTCACATCTCAAACAGCAACCAGGAAGCAGAGAGCAGACTGTGGTGTGTGACATGGGGAACCTCAAGGCTCCCTTGCGTGGTTTGCATCAAAAATATTTTTAAGGAGATCAGCAGTTAAGAACACTTGCTGTTCTCTCAGAGAACTCCAGTTCTGTTCCCAGAACACACATGATGACTCACAACAGCCCTCAGCTCCAATTCCAGGGGATCTGGTGCCCTCTTCTGATCTCCATGGGCATTAGGTATGCATGCGCACATGAATTTGTGTATGTAGAACACTAATATGCATAAAGTCTTTTCCAGCAAAGTCTTTACACTGTTTTATGA
>NC_022010.1:37907315-37944348 GCF_000317375.1 Microtus ochrogaster
AAAAAGAGACATCACAATGAGCATGGCAGATCATATTTCCTACACTACACCATCCAAGCTAGCTACACTAATTGTTATTAGTTTGAAAAGTCTGGACTTTTTAAACATGTAAAGTCACTGAAATACTTTAATTTGCCATTTTCTCCAATCAAATCCATAATTCAAGAAATTCACTCTGGTACCAGTATGGAGATGGGAAGGAGCAAATGGTTCAGTCAATAAATTTAAGTTCTACGTTACAATAAATACAGATATTATTTTTAATAATGGTATTATTAAAATTGATGGGACTTGACGCTTTGGGATATAATACTGACTGAATGTGGAAACTCACTGTACAGGGGCAGTAACACTCCTGACGTCATACCGAGAACGAAGGAACTCAAAATCCAAAGGATACCTCATGAACACTCAGCTGTGATAGAGTAACACTGTTTATCATAGTCTTACGATGCACCCCGTACAGTGGTCTGGATGTGAACATGGGCTCATTGGGTCGACGACTGGGTAGGACTTGAGGGTTGTAGCCCAGACACTTCTGGCCCCAGCTCTCTGCTTCCTACTATTGCTGCAAAAGGAATATAAGTGAGTTCCTGTTACCATGGACCAGATTCCTACATACTAACTTTCTCTGCTATGATATACACTCTATCCCTGAGCTGTGAGCAAAACCTCACCTCTCCTTCCTATCTTGAATTGCTACTGCCTGGATATTTGTCACAACAAGATAAAGGATACTGCACATCAGCAACAATGAAGTCAAGATAAAATCACACTTGAGCTAGACATGAGGAAATTGTGATGGCTTAACCCCTGTGCCAGCTTGACCAGGGTGTTGAAACATTTAACCAAACATTATACCAGCTGTGTGTGGAAGGCTGTTTCTGCATGTGATTCATATATGAATCAGTAGACAGAGGAACGCAGGCGTTCTTCCTGTAGTAGGTGGCTTTTTCCCATCAACTGAAAGACTGAATAAGAGACCCCTCCCAACAGACTACCTTGATTTAGGATGTTGGTCTTTACCAGATTTCAGACTGACAGTAAAGCAACAACTCTTCCGGGGCCTGGAGCTTGCCAGCTTTATAACTAGGTCTTATATGATCAACAGTACATCTCATCAATCGGACATGGAGTGGAACTACACACCAGTTCTCCTGGGTCTTTAGCCAGAAGGCTACAGATACTGGGACTTTTCAACCTCCATGTTTTTATAAACAAGCTCCCCACCCCCTTTATTTTCCTCTAGAGAACTATGAATAATACAGAAATCATATGAAGGAATGGAGTGTACCGAAGATGCTCCACCCTAATGAAAGATGGGGCCACTTGAAATATACTAAAGAGACAATCAGAACAGCAAATCGGGTGGAGAGATAGAGGTAGAAAGGTGGATTGGAGTTACAAAATGAAGGACTCCTGAGATATAGCTAGAGAGTTCAAACGTTACTTATGAAAAAAATTATTTATGCTTTGTGACTCAGGCTTATAGGACAAGAGACTCAGAAGGCTGTAGGAATATCACAAGCTTAAAGACTGCCTGTTCCCTCAAAGTGAGTTCAAGAGCAGCCTGAGCAAGGCAGGAAGGCATTGTCTCAACATACAAAGTTAAAAATAAAATATAAAAAAATGAGCTATTTCTCAGTGATATAATACTTTTCAAGCATGCAAGAGACTCTCAGTTGAACCCCTAGGATCATACACAAAGAACAGAATAGAAAGAAAAAAGATGCATAAAAGTTTTGGAAGGCACTTTTAAAATAAAATGACCAAATCTACTGTAAAGTATAACCACCCGGACCCAGAGCTAGGACTTGGCACATTCCTTCATCAACCCTATCTTGTATCTGCTGGAGCACACGAAGGGGTTGGTCCTACAAACCCAAAGTTACAAAATTGCCATGACACAGGACAACAACAGGATATCCAAGAGGAGCCCCAGTGAGGGCCCAGTATTGATGAAGAAACAAACAGAGATCTCGAACCAGACCAACGACTTCATGCAGTGAACACTTGCAAGTAACAACATGTGCACTAAGGGACTGTGTGGCTCACTGTGTCACACTAGTTTCAACAATGAGCCTTTTCCTTCCTTTTAAATTTTAGCTCGTGTTAGCTGAGGTTGGGGGAGGTGTAGCAAGGGTAAAAGGCAAATTGCAAGGGACAGGGAGATGAGTGGGATCGATAAGCATAATGTGAAAGCCACACACACACACACACACACACACACATCAATAGAAAAGTTAAATTTAAAAAAAAGTAATCATTACAAACAATAGATTATGAAGTCATGATATTTTCAATTAAATGTATTTTATATAAGAAAAAAATAAATGTTTCAAATATTTTGAAGGATACAAATATTCATTTTTCTCCTTTGAAAATGATAGAAGGGAAAGCCTTCTCTTACTTTGCTCCCACGTCTTGGAAGACACACAACTGTCAGGTCTAGTGAGTCACTTATTGAGAAAATCTAGCAACTGTGGATAGATTTTACATGTCACGATAAACCAAAAACAGTATAGACAGTTCTCAACTTATTTCTACTCTTGGCAGAGTAACTAGAATAGTACTTTCCTTCCAGTCACAAAAAACTTAAAACTTACAAAAGCTCTCCAGAAATATTCATTCTTCCCTTCATGGATAGGATACGCTGTGTGACCCTGATCTTTATGAGCAGTGGAAATGAGAACAAACACCCAGCTACTCCAGCTTTTCTCCTGGGGCTCCTTTCCAGGAGTCAGCATGGAAGAACAGGTCTGAAGGAGGATGGCAGTCTCAGACAAGAAGATCTGGTCCACAGTAGTGGGAGCTCATTGATATTTCTAATGCAGCAATGAGTAGGAAACAGGGAGCTCAGGCCAGAAATGACAGGGCTACAGCCTTCAGCATCTAGCATACTAGGTGTGGATCACATTTCAGCATTGCTAAGATATTTAGAATTTGTGAGTCAAAGTACCAGAGAGAGAGGACTCTACTGGGTAAGTTCAAAACCCCAAATTTTTTTAAAAGTTGACTTAGACATCATACTAAGTTAGCAAATCTGGGTTGTATAATTGAATTGAATAAAATTTCCTTTTTGTACTATATGTAATTAAACTGCCAAAACCAATTACTTCAAATACACACACACACACACACACACACACACACACACACACACACACATATATATTAAAAGCAAATATGTGTAAAAAAATAAAGCGAGACATCTTCACAAAGACTCCACTCAGGTCCCATTTCAAAGATGAGCTCTTTGTTTGCATGTGAAGTTTCTGTGAGGCTCAGCAGGCAGCAATGGGTGCACAAGTGCTTCAGTGTTCCTCAGATGGAGATCAAAGACCTTACTCAGCACTCAGTGATATCAGACTTCTAACCCAGGCAGAGTGAGTACATCTTGATCAACAACTCATTTATTTAACCAAGAGGTCAGAAACATTATGGTCATGAGTGACAGCCATGCCCTTGATGAAGGTCATTACACAGGGCTAACAATGAATTAAGACAAAATGTAAAATCAATTCTAACACAGTCAACAAATAGAAAGTATGGGTCAGTATGTAGCTTACACACTGGCCAGATCAAAACCAAGCACTCTTCAGAGCAAAACAACACAGGACAGGCTTTCTATACTATACAGTCCTTATTGTGTAGCACATGAATACTGTCAGACATGCATCAAAATAGGGGGGAAATTTTTCTTAATTTCACCAAGTCAAACTTGAAAGAAGTTGACATAAAACAGATCTGGAGTTGGTACAGGCATTGCAATAAGAAATAGAACTTTTCAACCAGATTAGATATTAGCTGGTCAATAGATAGGCATATGGATAGAGGAATGGTTGATAAATAGGTAAAGGTATAGATTTAAAGAATAATGTAGACATTTTATACACATAATGATAAGTAAGGAAATTATCTATAGATAAAAGAAAGTTATACAAATAATTAAATGAGAATTATAGGACTGAAAATATAATTTCTGAATAAATTCATTGGGAGAAACTAAACATTTGGTTGGACATACTAATACAACAATGAACTTGAATATATGAGTAAAAGCTAACCAATTTAATAACAGGAAAAAAAAACAAAGGAATAAAGAGATTCTTAATATTTCCAGCAATCCAAATTCGTGTAAACCCAACAGAAAAGGAGAAGATGAAAAAGAAAGAGATAGATAGATGAAAGACATATAGATGGATAGATGATAGATAGGTAGACTGATAGATAAGTAGACTAGATAGATAGATAGATAGATAGATAGATAGATAGATAGATAGATAAATAGATATAAATGGTACATCGATGGTAGATCATATATATATTGATCTAAATTATATATAAAGATAAAATATATGACTGGCTGGATAGGCAGATGGAGATTAATAGATGATAGATAGATAGATAGATAGATAGATAGATAGATAGATAGATAGATAGATAGATAGATAGACAGAGGACTGTAAAAGTCTGCCTTACAAGGCAACCTTGAGATCCAAGAAACTAAGTCTAAATAGACATATATAGATATAGATATAGACAGACAGACAGATATTTTACATCTATTTTACAAGACAACCTGATATTCAAGAAACTAAGCAAACTCTGAAGCATGTAAACAAAACACAAACTTATAGCACACTATAATTGAACTGCTGAAATCAATTGAATCAGTGGCCACAAAAAAAAAAAGTCTTAAAGACATTCATGAAAAAAAAGAGCCATTCACTGGGTTTTGATCCTAATGCACGTACTGGCTTTGTGGGAGCCTAGGCAGTTTGGACGCTTACCTTACTAGACCTGGAAGGAGATGGGTGGTCCCTGGACTTACCACAGGGCAGGGAACCCTGATTGCTCTTCAGGCTGACGAGGGAGGGGGACTTTATTGGGGGAGGAAGGGAAATGGGAGGCGGTGGCTGAGAGGAGGCAGAAATCTTTAATAAATAAATAAAAATTTATTAGTTAGATAGTGGGGCCAGAAAAAAAAAAAGAAAAAAAAGAGCAATTGCCTGCAGATAACTATTAAGAAAGGAAACTAAACTAACTTATTAGGGAAATGATCCTTGCTCAGCCATCATCAGAGATTCTTCCTCCTGCAGCAGATGGAAACAAACACAGAGACTCACAGCCAGACACCATAAAGAGTAAGAGATCTTGGAACACTCAGCCCTAAATGGGATGTTTCCATCAACTCCCTCCCCTCAAGGCTCAGGGAACTCCATGGAAGAGGAGAGGGAAGGAAAGAACAGAGCCAATGGGGATGGAGGACACCAAGATCAGAGATCGTAGGAACTCAGAGAGACTGGGGCAGCATGCACAGGGCCTGCACAGATCTGTACCAGGTCCTCTGCGGATATTTTATGGCTTCCAGTTTAGTGTTTTTTTTATGGGATTCCTGAGTGTGCAAATGGGTGAATCTCTGATTCATGTGTCTCCTCTTGGTCTCTTTTTCTTTTGTTTGTCTTGTCCAACTCAGGTCTAATAGTTTCTACTTTATCTTATCATATTTTATTATTGTCCCTTAGAAGCCTGTTTTCTAATGAGAGACTGAAAGTGAGTGGATCCAGACGGAAGGTACAAAGGGAGGAAAAAATATTTGGTATAAATTATGTGAGAAAAGAATCTATTTTCAATAAAAGGGGAGAAAGTACTATATGAAATGTTGTTTATCTAGACTATTGGTTTGGGGAACTTTATTAAATTTTATTCTCAAAAAACTGCAGCATATTTTGAATTTATTACTACTCAATTGACATTATAAAAAGAAAAAGAGAAAAAGACAAAGAAAAATGATCCCAGACTCTTTTGAAATAATGCTTTAAAAATACTTTAAATAAATACACAATCAGCCCAGAATGCCATATTGAGTGGAAGCCATACTACCAACATTAGGATGAAAAGAGTTTGATGATGAATAGCTCAACTAACCAGAAAGGTGAAATAATTGTTATGTATATCTAATGACTAAGTAGCAAAATACATGAAGTAACATTGACAGAAACACAGGGAGAAATGAAACATAAAAGAAGGATACAGCAGCACCCGCTTTGATAATGAATGCATCACCCAGGCGGAAGCGGTGGTGATCAGCAGGACTAAGTGGACATAAACATTCAAGGAACCTTCACTCAAACCAGCAAACACACTGTTCAAGCTCACACAGAATGTGCTGCAGCATAAGTCACATAAGGCCATGAAAGAAGGAACAAATAGTTAAAAAGACTGAAATCATACCCAAATGTCTCTCCGCACAACCATGGATGGACACAGAATCAAGACAGAAGGCAAAACTTGATGAAGTGGAAACCACAATGAAAATTTTTGAGTAAATGAAAAACTCAAATGTGTCTAAGGAGAAATAAAGCAGAAAAATTAGACACCATCTTCAGGAAAATGTGAAGTGGGAAAAAGAAAACAGCATACAAAACTCAACCGGGTGCAGCAACGCAGTCCTAGAAAGGACATTAATAGCAGTCAATAAAAAGAAGAAAAGCTGCAGCAAACAATGCTGTGGCATTCTTAAAAGGATTAGACAAAGAAGAACAAAGTAAGCCCAAATGAACAAAAGAAACTAATGACATAGGAAACAGAAAAGAGATAGGACAAAAAAAAAATTCAACTCAAATTCAAGTTTTTAAAAAGGGCTTAAGCAGCAAATCTTCAAGACAGGCAAAGGAGAAACCATGTAAGTCGAAAATAAATAGTCATAATGGGACAGGGACATTGAATTAGGCCATAGAAATAAGAAGGCTTATTAGAGACTGCTGGAGAAATGAGGGAGGGAGGGAGGGAGGGAGGGAGGGAGGGAGGGAGGGAAGAAAGGAAGAAGGGAGGGAAGGAAGGAAGAAGAGAGGGAGGGAGGGAAAGAAAAAGATAACTAGAAACACGCCTAGATCATAGAGACGAAATCCAGGCAGGACTGGGGCTGCTGCATGCACCAGGCTCCCATCTCCTCAGGTCCACTCCTCCCATTTTCACTATTTGCTCAAAGTCAGGGTCTCAGTCACACAGTCCTGATTTCCCCTTCCTGTCTCTAGCGACTGCCAGTGTTTTAATGCAGCATCCGAGGAGGGATTGGAGAGTTTCAATCTCTTCCCTAAGGAGGAAAAAAGATCAAGCCGGGCTGGGAACGTCAAGGGATACCACCTTGGCTAGAAGTGGGCAAGTTCCAGTGTGAACCCAGCTGCACCCAGAGCAGCTACAAGGAGCACAAGGCCTGTGAGTGCAATGGACAGTGTGCTGAAACAGAGAAAGGCCATGAATTTGCTCAGTGCTCCACTCTGCCACCATCAATAGATGACATGGGCACAGCTAACACTTGAACTTTGAAACAGGATACTTAGGTTGCAGCTCTCTGTGTCCCAGATTTTCCAAAGACCTGTTATGTGAATTAGCTTCATCTCAAGATGAAGGAAAGTGTGAGTAGACACGTGTGCTTGCTGTCACCAGGGGGAACGCCTGCTTAGTATGACTATAATTTTCAAAGATTTCGCTAAGTCAATAATCAATGATTTATTCTGAAAATGAGACCATGTGTTTAGACTGGACATAGAGAAGGGCAGGCTGCTGCTCCTGCTCCAAGGACTGAGTGTTTGTAGCTCTTCATGTTTCAGGGCCAGTGCAAATGTTCCCTGGGAGTGTAAGCTCTAGACACAATTGCTCTGGCTCTAACCAGGTCTATGGTACCTCCATGTGGAACTTAGCCACACCTTTGTTGAGTTAGTACTGACCTCCAAGCTGTGTGAGTGTTGAGTACTGGCATCCATGCAAAGCCTTCTGAGCTGAGCTGATCCTGCCACATAGCAAACACTCAATGAATTGTGATAATTGTCTATCACCTACAACACACACACACACACACACACACACACACACACACAATCATGGTGTATCTTGATGATTTATTCAGAATTCCAAAACTGGAAATGGGTATACCCAGAAAAGATTATTGACTCCCCGCTTACATATCCAAAATGCTGTCAAATTACTAAAATCTAAAAGTAATATGTAAAATTGAGGATATGGAGATTAAAAATCATCTAATAGTCAAAGGAGCCCATGTTCACTGGGGAGGAGTAGTAAGAGCAGATTCAAAGTTAAGGACACCCCCCCCCCGTGCTGCACCAGTAATATGCACCCATGGCGGCATGTCACGGGTCTTTACATAAACCTGCGGGTGGGGACTGCAGTGACCACACAGCAAACTCAAGGAAACGGACTTACCAAGTGTGTAAGTGGCTTCCCAGATCACCCACTGAGGAGGAAAACAATAGTTTTGAGATTCAACCGCAAGAAGTCTGACTGTAAACTTAATCCCTGGCTTCCAGGCCAGCCTGGTCTAGAGTGAGTTCCAGAATAGGCAGGGCTATACAGGAAATCCCAGTCTCAAAAAACAAACAAAAAAATTTATCTACATCAATCCTTCAAACGGTATTTGCAAATCTAGTCTCCCAGATTTCCTAAAACAAGAACAGATGGAGACAACAGTAAACTAGGGGTTATATTCCCAGTTTTGGTTTTGTTTCGTTTTGTTCTGTAAAGAAAAATCCGTTTTGCGAATATCTAAAATTACGCTCCACAAATCCGGTGACACAGACAAATGCCAGTGTGGCCACACGATGGCAGCAAAGCACCGCTAAAGGCGGCCTTTGGGGTGGCCCGGGCTTCTCGCAAGCGCACCCACAAATTCCCAGTGTTTTCTGGGAAGTTCCTGAGTGTTCCATCAGCAGGATGGTGGCAGCACTTCCGCAAAGCACTTCCACGCTCCGCAGACATTTCCTCATCGGCTCCAGACCACTCCTGACTCCTGTAGGATTAGAGCCGGCTGAGGGAAATGGACCTAGTGTAATTCCAGGTACCAGGAGCCCCTGGGAGGTCAGAGGCCAAGCAAAGTGCCACACCTTGTCTTCCACCATCATTTCCGTTTCTGCTAAAATGTGTTCCCGGGAAGACAGTAAGAGTGCAGGAACTAAAACTTTAAGGACCATACGAAATCACTCGAGAGAATTAATGGGAAAGGGAAATGATTTTCATTTTTAAAAAATAAAACACACACACACACACACACACACACACGCATGCGCAACACAGCTATTATAGAAAACGTGACTGAAAAAGAAGTAACGGAAATAAACTTAGAGGAAAACCCATTCAGCCTTGAGGCATGACTGCATAACTGCATCGCTGTCCTACAGATATGAGTTTGCTGACTTATGCAAAGCTTCGGCCTCACAGCTAATGTTTCAGAGCGGCCTGGTCAAAATCAAAGTGCTCACAGGGCTGTGCTCTCCGGCTGTTTGTCGGGAGCACGTCTTAGAAGAAGGTGATTGGCACTTTCCTGGCTCCACTCTTCTCTTTGCCTCCATCTTCATGAACAGGGCATCCCTTCCAGGTGCCTCTCTTCAAAAGACGCCTTAATTTGGCTTAGGATCTACCCAGATATAAAGGACAGTTTTACCAGGAGAATTAAATCTTCAAAAATCCACCCCAAGAAATACCACACTCGTGGGAGCTCAGGACTAATGAATGGATGTTGGATATAACATTTTCAGGTTTGCCATACAACCATGGCAACATTTCGATGGCCTCTAGCTATGGGGAGTTCACAAGTGTGTATCCTACAGCCCCCAGCCGTTCATCATGTTTAGCTGTCTTATGTAATAACTTCTGACTTGGGCTCCAGTTTGATATCTCCCTGCTGTGTTCATGTATGTTTTTTTCCCTGGGGGCTGATCTCACTTGTAAGTTAGACAAGCTAGCTGTCACAAAATCAAGGGGCATTGGGGGCAAACGGGAATAGCAAATGTGGCTGCTTTGGTGAAGTAAGAGTCCCCTCACCTGATGAGGGCTGTCAAGTGTCATGCTGTCTGAACTCTATGGCTAGTTTTGAGAGTGCTTTCCCATTGTATTAAATGTTTTCTCTATACCAAACACTGCTCTAGATTGTAGGGATGCCCTGAAAGCCAAGGCAGAATCCTTTCAAGGAACCTCATCCCAATCAGACAGTCAGAGGCATGATGTCATCATTGTGATCTAGGGTCCAATGACAAAGAAAAGGGTCTCACGTACCGGAGCATGGAGACAATTGAGCAGCCTGGGTTGTGGACAGAAAAGGTGTCCCGAGACGCTCTATAGAGCCGTTGGTCCTCAGCGCTGAATGAGTATCATCAGAGCCAAACAAGACAGGAGATGCAGAATAGTCTCAATGTTTTAAAATGCTTGAATGATAAACAGAAGAAATGGGCATCTCAGTATAAAGAATATCCTCAAAAGTTAGCCCAGCAAGGATCAGGGAAACCCTGGGTTCAGAAATAGAGGAAAAGTCTAGTATTGAGGAATTAAATAAACTAACTACATACCACCCTTGCTATTCTTATTTTTAAAAAAAAAAAAAGTAGAGAAGTTAGTTACCCAGTTTCACATAAGTGACAAAATGAAAATTTGAGCTCATGCCTTCCCAACTTCAAATCATAAACTTCGTGGAGACGTGAATGTGTCTGGAAGTGAGTAGGGACTTTACTGGGGAAAGTGTAGTTACTCAGGCTTGCAATTTAGAGAAATGGGTGTAAACAATAATTGGGAAGGGGAACATATGAGATGAAAATCTTAAGACAATGTTTAAGGGGATAGCCACGATTCTGAACTGGGCTGTACCCGTGAAGACAATGAGCAGGCAGTTGACCTAAAGGCTACTGTGTGTATTTCAATAGTAAGTGTCTGCAAAACAAGAAAAAGGATGGGTGGCGAGGATGGTGAGCAGACTCAGCCTTGGGAGAGCAGACAGGGGGAGTAGAGGCAATCTGTCTTGTTTACAGTAGGGGACATCATAGCTGCTGCAGATTTCCATGTGTCGAACTTCGCTGCTCATGGAAACATGCGTAGCTTTGAAACAGTTTAATGAAGGGTGTGTATGTGTGGTTAGAAGAGGCATGCAGTCAGGTCCAGTGAGCATCTAATATGCATCTTCATTGTAGCTTTATCAAAGAGGATTCAATTATAGTTAAATATTGATCGATGAACCTTCCAGAGGAGAGGAAAGAAAGGAAAAACTGTAAGAGGCATAGAAGGACCCTAGAATACAGTTCAGCACGTATGTAAAGTTAGCTGTCTTTGGTCTCCTGGTCCAAGTAGGTATTGAATTTAAAAGATTTCTCCAAACACAGTTGGCTACATCATACAACATGAAACAAGCCATTATCTACATTATCTGAGAACAATGTTGAGAGCTGGGTATTCAGAGCACCATACTGTCCATACAGCCCATCTAGTGGGAAGCAGGTCCTCAAACTTCAGCATCCTAGAAGCCATGGTGTTCATGCCACCTTTTGTACAATGTTTGTAGTTTTCAGTCTACACAGTGCCGATAATTATAGCAATGCATGTGAAAGCAGAAAGAAAAACAGGAGCCAGCCTTATGCTCAATAACAATTCCAAACTAGACTCTCTCCTTGGCATTCAAGCAAAGAAAAGGATGTATCTGCGGAGAGAGGAGGCATGGCAGGCAGGGAGTCCTACACATTTCCGGTTCCCGTGATACCATTATTCTTCGGATGTTGCACAGTATCTCCACACCTTCCATTTGTCATGTCTACCATTGGGTTAAAGCAATAATATGCAGCTTATTAACTCCACACAAACATCTTCCGCTAAACTGCTTTGGAGGCACTACCATTGTTAATATGATTAAAAGGTGGTCAATGTCAAGCGTAAAAACCTTTCTCCCGGAGAGCCGTTCCGTGACACTGCTTCTGTGCTCAAGCAGAAAGTGAGGTATTCTGGAAAGTCACTCTTTCTGCAAACATCATGGCCTGTGAAATCTGCTCAAAAAAGAGCTGATCATATGCCTGTTATCCCAAAATAGCACCTTCCTCCATTATGCTGAGATTCGGCGCAAAACTGACTCACGCAGCTCCGGGCGGCCTGCCAGGGCAGTGGAGAGTAGAACGCTTTCTTAACAGGCCTAAGGTGCCTGGTCAGCCTGCTCTGCCAGGGTCTGACTTCCTACCCAGCAGAGCCAGACGAAGTTCTGTATTATCTTATAAGAAAGTGGAAGCAGTATTGGGGTATCTGGCTCATTAATTGATCCCAGCATGTTCAAGGTCTTTCCGTCTCCTTTATTGTCCAGGATACTGCTTCTGTCTGCACGCTGTCACCCAACACCAAAGCTGCCATTGGAGTAGAGGCTTCTTCCACACCCAAAGACAGACTACCCCCTTTCTGAACGCTGCCCTCCTACCAGTCTGGGCATTCAGTCTCTCCAGATCTCACAATGCACCTCCTAAGAAAAGGATCAAGGGGACCCAGACCTTCAACACCTCCAAGGAAATTACTGACCATAGTGCCCTCGGCACCACTTTTTAAAACATTATAGTTATAGTATATGGTTCCAGGAGCTCTCGATGTGCACAGGCTACTCACTGTCCAATTAAGTGACAGAAAAATTTGGGAGCAAATTAGCATATAGATGTAGAGTTAAGGATCCAGAGATTCTTCGTGAACACTCGGTGATGATGGAGATCATAGTAGAAGGTGAATGCAAGCGCACACACAAACCCTGTTCCCTTCTTCCTTGTTTTACGTTTTTCTTAAAAAGGAGTTGGGCTAATATTCAGGAGGATGCCTATATGTTTTTCTTTGGGTTCTCCTTATTTAGCTTCTCTAGGACCACTAATTATAGGCTCAATGTCCTTTGTTTATGGCTAGAAACCAAATATGAGTGAGTACATCCCATGTTCCTCTTTTTGGGTCTGGCTTACCTCACTCAGGATAGTGTTTTCTATTTCCATCCATTTGTATGCAAAATTCAAGAAGTCCTTGTTTTTTACTGCTGAGTAGTAACTGGACT
The DNA here is from genome assembly GCF_000317375.1 of Microtus ochrogaster. Taxonomy (NCBI): domain Eukaryota; kingdom Metazoa; phylum Chordata; class Mammalia; order Rodentia; family Cricetidae; genus Microtus; species Microtus ochrogaster. The sequence continues at coordinate 37,920,163 of NC_022010.1, forward strand.
CTCTGAACATAGCGGACAATGAGGACTACTGAGAACTCAAGAACAATGGCAATGGGTTTCTGATCCTACTGCACGCACTGGCTTTGTGGGAGCCTAGGCAGTTTGGATGCTCAACTTGCTAGACCTGGATGGAGGTGGGTGGTCCTTGGACTTCCCACTGGGCAGGGAACCCTGATTGCTTTGGGGCTGAGGAGGGGGGGACTTAATTGGGGGAGGGGGAGGGAAATGGGAGGTGGTGGCTGGGAAATCTTTAATAAATAAATAATTCAAAAAAACAAACAAAAACAAAAAAAAGGAGTTGGGCTGGGTGGCAGTAGCATACGCCTTTAATCCCAGTACTGGGAAGGCAGAGGCAAATGGATCTCTGGGAGCTCCAGGCTAGCCTGATCTATATAGTGAGTCCCAGGACAGCCAGGACTGAAGAGACTATGCCTCAAAACAAAGTGTTAATTTGCAGAAATCGAGCTCTTTCTCTTCTTCCATTCTCCCAGACCATAAAATTGACGACTTTTTTCTAAATTATTCTTGGTCTGAGTGCCCAGAGTCCTCTTCCTCAGGTCTACCTTAGAAACTCGTGCAGGAAGAGGAACCTGGACAATGGAACGCCCACAATCAGGCTGCATGTGCCTCTATTGTTGTTTAATGATGAACATGGAAGAAACTAGCAAGAGAACAAACAGCCATTATTACAAATCAACAAGTTATAGTAAGAGGAACCTAGCATATAAAGGCAGCAAGTTGACAAAAGTAAGTGCGGGGGATAATGACACAGTTCTTGAGATGAAGGACTAGTATTTAGGGACCTCGTGCTTGATACTGGGCCAGTGAGGGTCTGAGAGATGTATGAAGACCTGTGTTCCTGAGTTTTAGTTTACATGTGCTGTCTTGGCCTAGGAAGGACGCTTTTGGAAGGCACTCCTTCCTTATAAGGTAAGGGACCTGAACTGATTTTAAACAGAACCTTAGGAGTGGTGATGAATTCACCTTGAATAGTTGAAAATAAAAAAGAAAACCCACAGTTAACATGTCTAAGATGGGTCCTTCCTTCCTTCCTTCCTTCCTTCCTTCCTTCCTTCCTTCCTTCCTAAGATTTATTGATTATTTGAGTGTTCTGTTTTCCAGAATGTCTGCAGGACATCAGAGGGCATCAGATCTCATTAAAGATGGTTGTGAGTCACCATGTGATTGCCAGGAATTAAACCCCAGACCTCTAGAAGAGCTACCAGTGTTCTTAATGATGGTGCCATCCCCTGCCCTCTTTATCTTTTTTTTAAATTACAACATGACTGGCATTTTCTGAGTTGATGATGTGGGTGGTCTTTTGGATGAGACCAATCTTAAAGTCACTAGAATTGGTAGAACACAGGTTGCCTTCTATCACTGGAATGAACCTTTGCCTGTCAGATAAAGACCACAATAAAGCAAATGGCCTTTGCTGAGAAATGTTAGCTTTCCCTGGCCCTGCATGCGGCCATTAAAAAGAGGCTAGCTAGTGTTGTGCCCTTTGGGGGCTAACCATGCTCCACAACCACATGAGCCAGCTCCTTAAAATCCAAAGAAATCTCCATCTGGTCTGTTTCTCTGGAGAACTCCGCTCATAGTTATTACTTTTGTAATATTCATTAGAAAGAAAACAAAACTCCATTCAGTTAGCAAATAAAGAGTAGTGGGGCAATTGGGGGCAAGAGTCGTGACATGCAATGAGACACACAATAATCAGGGTACAAGACCATTCTTGGGGCATCAGGGTTTAAATGATACCAACACTGCCATGTGTCAGTATGTCTATCTCCTCTCACATCTCCAAAAAATGCTACCAAGTCTGTATTCAACCTGAGAACAAAAAAATACAGTGGCAAAGTTGACTCCTTCTTTCTTCTCCAAGTCTTTCTACCCCGAGGTGTCCTGAAGTTAGGGCTGTATCCAGACATCTCTAACAGAAGATCACAGGAAGGGGAGGAAGCCGCTCCTGCTGAACATTACCTTGGAGCTAGGAAACTAAGAGCATCTTCGTCATCCTGCTCTGAATGGTGATTACATACACAGTCAGATATTTGGGACTCTTGTACACAACGCACCCCTGAAGTGACTAATTCTACATTCCTATTATACTACATGATACCAAAACCCAAAAAAGTACAAAAGTTAGCTTGTCCATATTGCTTGCATGGGACATGTGGAAATCAAATCTTTAATATGAAAATGATCCACTGTATGCCACACAATAAGCATGAACAGATCTGTAAACCAAAATGTGATGAATGTCAGACCCTTAAGCTTCTATGACTCAAGGATAAAGCCTCGGATGGAAACTTTATACAGCTCTGCCAGGTGTGCTCTACCCCTACAGGATGGACAAGTCCCAAAACTCCAACTCACAAGCCATTTTGGTAGCCCTCTTTCCATTGGAAAATGAGTCACTTCTTGTCAAGGAAGCCAGGAAGTGTAAATCTTCAGAGCATTCTCCATTCAAACAGTAATTCTTTCAGCTTAGTATAGATAGCAAAGAAAGCGCATCCAAGCTCCTTGGGTTGAAATTTAAGGCCCTGGAGCATAACTCAAGCCCCGTGGTTCTCAACCTTCCAAATGCTGATATAGTTTAATACAGCACCTCCTGTTATAGTGACCCCACAACCATAAAATTATTTTGTTACTACTTCATAACTGTAATTTGGCCACTGTTATAAATCATAATGTAAATATCTGATATTTGGGATATCTGATATGTGATTCCTGTGTAAGCCTCATTTGATCCCAAAAGGGATTATGACCCACAGGCTGTGAACTACTGCTCTCTAGCGCGTGAATTTTATAGCCACCCACTAGGCACTGAGTGCAGTGTGTGTGTGTGTGTGTGTGCATGCGTGTGTGTGTGTGTGCTTCAAAAATGCAATCCCAGCCCAATCCAAATTCCAGAGAATTACAGATGCAGGAAAATCTGGTCAACACCCCAATATCACAGGAAACTCTGAACCAGAAGCACTTAGCCGTGCCCCCACCAAACATCTCTCCCACATAAACTGTTAGTAAAGGGGTGAATGCTGAGTTATTTTAAACAGCTATCGTTTTGGAAAATCTGTTGCACGATGATGGATAGCTTGTGCAACCATCAGGAGATGAACACATTAACTAACTGGCAAATTCAGAACCAAACTGAGCAATAAAAAGATGATCTATTGCAGACTGAAGTTAGAAATCCAAGTGTCCTACAGACTGCAGGAAACAGAGTCTCAATTTGTAGTCCAGTACCTGACTTTGGTCCTGGAAGCTTCCACGTGGTAGAAGGGGAGAATTGATTGCTGAAAATGGTCCTCTGACCTCCACAAACACGGGCTCACAAAACAAAACAAAGTGTCTTTCAAACATTCAAACAACCTTTGTTTTAAGTCACTGGACAAATTAAGTCATTGTGGGAAACGGGTGAGCTGGAGTTATGGGTTAACAAACCCTTGGTAGACAAGGCAGTCCAACAGGGCTCTTTACTAACATGGAGACAGCCAGCTATCTCCTGAAAAATAAAGAAAAGAAACAGAAGAATCAACCTTGCCTTTGGGTTAGGAAAATGAAACACAAACAGAAAACAGTCTTTTGTCTTATAATTGGTAAGACTGTTTTTCTGTTCACTATCCCCATTCCTTTTTGCCCATAGGTGGGGGACAAGCACCACACAGGCTAGTGTCCTCAGGCTGTTTCCAAACTGGTCATGTTTTTCCAACTCTCAGTCAGTGGAGAAGAATGGTTGGGAAAGAATTGGAGATATGGAATTTCTGGGAAATTCAGACTTGAGTGATGTCCAGTGCTTCATTTGAAAAGTCTCTTTTGCATTTACACAATGGAGTACTACACAGCAGAAAAAAAATATTGACACCTTGAAATTTGCAGGCAAATGGATGAATCTAGAAAACATCATATTGAGTGAGGTACCCCAGACCCAGAAAGACAAATATCACATATACTCATTCATAAGTGATTTATTATTATTTTTTCATAAGTGATTTTTAAACATCAAGCAAAGAAAATCAGCCTACAAATCACAATCCCAGAGAACCTAGACAACAATGAGGATCCTAAGAAATACATACACAGATCTAATCTATATGAGAAGTGGTAAAATACAAGATCTTCTGAGTAAATTGGGAGCATGGGGACCATGGGGAGGATTAAAGAGGAGGGAAGAAGCTGGAAGGGGAGCAGAGAAAAATGTATAGCTCAATAAATCAATAAAAAAAATCCACAATGGAGGGGAAACAAAAAAGAAAAGTTTCTTCTAATAATAGTAATAAATAATCATGATAATGATAATTACAATGTCAATAATAGGATTTGGAAAATGACAGTCAATTCCATCAGCTACCTCTTTTACAAACACTCATGTCCTGGGAAAAGCCTTTAATTTAGCATGGAGTTTAAAAAGCAGACAAAGAACATTTTAGTCTCAAATCTATTGGGCAGCAGGAAAGGGGACATAAGTGTATCCACACATAACCGTCATTATGTTTTTTTCTGGTTCTGATGCAATAAATTATTTATTCTTGACTTTACATATCCATTTTGAAGTGCAAGCATATATTGTTGTTCTCTGCATAAGAAAAATAATTATTTTCACCTATGCACGATGGTTCATGCTTGTAATCACAATACTCAGGAGGCTGAGCCAGAAGGATTACTGTGAGACTCGGGCCTTTCTGGGCTGCAGAGAGAGACTTTGGAGAAAGGGGAGAGGGGGAGGAGGGGGAGCTTTATAAGTAGACACAAGTTTCTGACTATCATTGTGAGGGTCAAAATGCTTGCTCTCCTGAGCATGTGGCCCCTGTGTGCTATTATTTTAGATTGCAGGAGCTAAACCTTTGATGAAGATTCTAAAACAGGAAGGAAACATGATCCTGCCAGATTTGCCTGGCTATTGGAACACTCTGGCTCTATTGGAGATGAAACTGGACTGGCCCTGGAGAGAAGCTGGGATGGAGAACAAATAGAGAGGAAATTTGGCCATATGGCACAGCAGAAACCTTTGTACAAGAAGAGAATGCAGGTCAGCGAAGATGTGGTTTATAAAGCTACCCATCATTACAGCTGAGAAAATTCAAGTCCCATGGATTTCAATCTAATAACAACCACGTTGGGGACTTGTATCTTACTAGTAGCACAGGCCTGGATGAAAGTGGACACTGTCATCTAAGAAGAGCTCATCCTACAATCTCAAAATGCTGGTTTGGTGTGGTGGTTGAAGCCCTAAGGATGTGTTTCAATTAAATGGGGTCAAGATTGTGGTTCAATGGTAGAGCACTTGCCTAATATGTGAGGCCCCAGGTTCCAACCCTAGCATTGGAAAGAAGCAATTGTATTCTTATCACAAGTGGATAAAATTGTTAGTAAAGGAGGCAGAGAGCAAGGCTTCTGGTAACAGGGATTATGGGAACACATTTGAAAACAGCAACACTGAACTTACATCACAAGGGATAGCCTTATTCTCTATTGCAAGAGAAACTACTTTGGGTACGTTGCCTTAAAGGAGAAGGCAGACCCCACGGAATAGCAAATAACAATCAAGGATATTATTATGTCTAAATAGCAACTACAATATGCCCGAAACTTCTCTAAACACATTAATAAGTAAACAAATTCAATTCCCTCAAACTCCTCCATCTGTAGGAACTATGGCTTCCCCCAACCCCCTCCTTTATATTGAAGTGAGTACTAAAGCACAGAAACATTAGATGTCTTAAGAAGAAGTAGATACAAGATTTGAATTCAAGCCTTTTGGCTCCAGATTATGCATTATAAACTTTTTATTGTCTTTTAAGGGCAAACCACAAGTGTGTGTAAAAAACTTGTAATACAGTTTTTAAATTGTATTACTGCTCTTATTCCCTAACACCCCAGTGAGCACAGATGCTTGATTTGCAATCCAGATCTCTCTCTTTACATTTTGTCTCAACAAAGTCCCATGCTACCCCATCCTGTCCCCATCACACAAGCAATAGCACCGGCCAGGTTTCACATCCCTAGAATCCAAACCGCCTTTGCAAATACACCCCTTTCACCCAAACTGTCATCTGGAGAGAAAGAACAAGCCTCTGCGGAGTTAATAAGAAAATAGGGAGAACTGGGTCACCATATGTGAAGTGATGTACAGCTTTGATTTTAGCTTTCTTATCAGTGCAGAGTGAGTAAGCTCATATTATTCCCACCTGCAAAGGAACAGCCCTTGGGAACTACATTTTCATCGCATAGACACAGGCATCCACTTTCTATAAGAATGCTCAGTCCATCTGCTCACATTTAAAAATATAAATCGAAAACCTCCCACACTGCCTTGGTTTGTAAAATGTCTATCACTGAGTCTTCCTTCCAACAGCCTTTTAAGATGATGATTTATTTTCTTTCTCCCTTTTAATAATCTTCACTGGTTCTCCAGTACCAGCTCCTCACGACAGTCTCATAGATCTTGATCTTGAGGCTGCTGGGGGTGAGGCTCCAAGGTGGTACCTAGTGTGCCAGAGCTTTGGACTCGGTGCTAACCAAGAAAAATGAAGGGAAGTGTTTCACCGTTATTCCCGTCTATGATGTGTATTCATTTTGATTAAAAATTTCAGCTTTAGAAAAGGAAATGTTTCCGGCTGATACTGAGCCTATTTTCAACAAGAGAATTAGACACTTCAGCTCTCTTCAGGAAGACTTAATTATATCAACCACAAAAAGCAACTCTTAAGATGTGCAGAAAAAGAGGGAGGCCCTTTTCTGTTCTGGCCCATAATCCCAGGCTCTGGGGGCTGACACAGGAAGATCTCAAGTTCAAGCCCTGCCTGGGTTATAGCGTGCATTCAAGAGTAGCCTAGGCAACTCAGGGAGATTTTGCCTCAAAATGAAAACTAATAAGCTGCCAGGGATGGATTTCTGTGGTGAGCATTTACTTAGCACCATAGTGCGTGTGTATACTGGTGTGTGCATGTGCACGCGCGCGCGCGCACACACACACACACACACACACACACACTTGTGCCGAGTTTTTGCAGCATCTCCATAGCAGCATATTAACTTACATTGCCGGACAGCAGATAAGAGTTTTCTTTAGTCCACACCCATGCCAATACTGGTTAATTTTTAAAACTCTGTAATAGCTATCCTGACTCTGGTGAGATGAGAATTCATTGGTTTGGTCTGATTTGAGCGTTATATATCAAACACATGTACCCACTTATTGTATTATGTCCTATAAATGTGTGGAAAGAGTCTAGTAATAATTTTAAAAAAACATTGGAAGGTAAATGAGAAATAAGTAGGTGTTCCGGGGTTCACCTTGAAAAAGCATGCAAAGAAAGGGAAGGCAACATTGGACAGATCCCTCACCTGTATTGGCACCGCTCACGCCATGTTTAACAGATGCCCACGGTTGCTGTTAGTGCAGAGACCTGTCTTCATAGAGATATGGCCCCAAGCTGGGTGTTTTCATGACCTACGTTGTCAGAGACCTGCTGTCAACCCTGTGCTCTTCTAATAGCCTAAAGATGCCTGTTCACACATCCATTCATTTTTCTCAGCCGCTGACTCATTCAGGAATTTAACTTGGCATGACTGAGGCCATGGCACATACACTCACAAAGGAAAGAGAGGACAGTTGTGCCCAGTGACCTGAAGTCACTTATAGTCTGGGGACAAAAGGAACAGTGTCACTGAAGCTTCTTTTCAGTCTAGTGCTCTGTCTTTCTTTTCTCCCAAGTCTAAGGCAAGCAGCGCTGTAGTCTTCCTGGTTCTTTGCTTGCTGGCTTTCGTGAGGTGCTTCAAAAGAGACGTTATATAACGATGCTTTTAAAATTCCAAACAGCATGCGCTTCCCCTAGCAACACAGGTAACAGGAGTATGTCCCCATCATGACAGTTGGGTTTTGTTAGCACAAATGAAGCCCTTATCTTAAAAATAAATGAGACCAAGTTTTTTCTTAATGCCAACACAAAGATAAACAGCTGATGATTGCTTACCAGGAGAATGTGACATGATATTCAAACGCTGTGGCTTAGGGTGTGGCTCCAAATATCTTGATCTTGTTTCTATTTGAAGGCAGCTGTCACCTGTCCTATGTATTACACTTTCCAAATATGCTTCTCAATAAATATTTTGAAAGAAAATTAATTTGCTCTGTAATTTAGGGTTAGATTTGTTTGATTACCATGTGAAGTCTTACATGCTCTATAAATTTTAAACAGTAAATAAATTTTAAACAGTACATTAGATTTTAAACTAATAGTCAGAGGTATGTATGAAATTGTCATTAAATTTTTAACTTTTATAATGGAGAAATATTGAATACAATGTATTCAGTAAAAGGGCTGGTGAGTATGAAACTGGCTGACATAAATATACTTTCATAAATCATTAGAGAATAGTATAGACCAATAAATACAATTATTCCTTGGTGAATAAAATAAATGGAAAACTATTTATTCTAAAATCAAATAAAACATATATTTCAATGTGGCTTTAAAAATAAGGAAAACAGTGTTTGTCAGAATGTCAGTGATATCAACTCCACTGACACTATAAAATGCGTTAATTTTGTCAGGCTGGCTTCAATTGTGACCTTCCTCCTGCTCCAGCTGAGCCACTCTACCCTCACTGCTTTTTCCTGTCAAACTGTCTGACCCCCTCTTCCCTGATTTCATTGCCTGGTCCCAGGCCTCACCTGGTGAAGCCTCTGCTGCACCCTGCCCGGCACCACACGCCTTGCCCATCCTGTCACCTATCACACCCTTCATTCCAGTTGGGATTTCACTTCATCAAGAAGTAACTGAGTTCTTTGAAAGTGAACTCCAACATGGCTGCCATGCTTACATCTATGGTGTCCGTGCCTAGCATGCTGTACAGACATATGGTTGATATGCAAGGAACGTTTTTGGGAAGAGTAAGACTTTTCTGGGTTGAGCATGTTTTCCTCGATAAACACTTATTTCTTTTACAAGTCAAAAAAAAATGAATGTTGTATGTGCTGCGGCAGCCTTGGGAAACTTCTTTAAGATGTAAATGAAAACAGTTGAGACGGCTTCAGAGTTTTTCATCTTTCAGAACCCAAACGGCATGATGGCTTCCTAATCCATCTAAGTACACGAAAATTGAAAAATTTTCCCCCACGTCTTTCAGAATTTAGTTGGCATGCTGAATTCTTAATCCATCAATGTGATGAGCATATTTACCTCTAAAATATCATTATGTTGAATTAGCTGAAAAAAAAATGTGAACAGATTTGAAAATGCCAACACCACGAAGCCTTCTTCTCTCAGGGAATCCAAATATCCTGCTGGATCAATGTTGTGCTCATTGAGAATATTTCTACAATTTTGAATTCATTCAGGAGTTATGAGAAAATCAAATGATACTAGTTTAGTAGACTAGTCTAGACCCTTGACTATTAGAACACCTATGCTGACGCTAAATTGAGTTCAACACAATTCACCTTTGCATTAAACGTTACCATTTTATTTCAGAATTTCTCAGATTATGGCAGATTTAAAAATAGCTCTCAGCTTCTAAAAAATAATTATGACAATTATGACTATATATTTAGAATCTCTATAAACTTAGTTTTAGATGTTCAGCAGATCTTCTACTCTTTCCTGGTGTGATACCCAGTTCCACCAGCTTTGGAGAATACCAGCTGACCTCTCAGTAGATCGGCTGCTGTGAGATCTCCTGGGGACCAGCGAGTTTTAAACTAACAGTAAACTTCAAATGCTGGTTGGGGGTAAGGACAGTTGTTATCTCTGGTGACAAGATGGGGCAGGAAAGGCTCCCACAGATGGAAGTCCTTGCTGCATCCCTGGAAGATTACAAAGATGTGAGAATCAACCAGAATCATTAGGACACTAAGGAAGTTGGCCAACAGTCCCTTTGCTGAACGTTGCATGCTGCCTGATTTCTCAGTGGAGTCCGTGGGCCAGCCCCTCATTCTGCACTCTCGTCCCTAGCTACAGCACAAACATGTAGGATACTTCTCACTCCTGACTCTACAACTTGCCTAACCTCTTCTCCTTCCTCTCTTCTCAGCATTGGTCGCCTGACCTAAATGTTACTTGATCCACTCCCCAGTCATTCTGCAGCCGGCCCTGCTCCCACACATCAGCTCATGGCTTGTTTGCTTCCCTGGGTAATTCTTTACTATGTGAGCTCTACTTCCAAATCTTCCTTTTCCATATCTGACACTTCATTCTGCCTCAATTAGCCTGTGCTTGAATCCCCACCCCCACCCCCCACCCTGGGTCCTGTCTCTGTTGGACATCGCCTTTACCTCATTTCTCTTGTGTTCTCCACAGAACCTAGTATAGCGTGGGAATGTTGAAGGCATACAAGCTGTCAGACAGCAAACATTCACTGCTTAGTAATATTATTGTTTATAATAATGTATGTTTCTAGGTATTTTCCTAAGTATTTGCTTATTTTTATTTTGTGTGTATGGGCATTTTGCCTGGCTGCATGTCTGTGCACCATGCCTGAGAGAGCATTATATCCCTGGAATGAAGTTATAGAAAGTTTTTAGCCATCGTGTAAGCACTAGGAATAGAACTTGGGTTCTCAGAAGAGTAGCTAGAGTTCTCACCAGATAAACCAGCTTTCTGGCTTCTGCTTCTACAATGCCTTTACACTATGATTCTTTTTCTCTAAGCCATTGGTTTTGAGAAGGGAATTTTGGCAGGAAGTGGAAGTGTCATTGATCTACTTCAGTGATGGTTTTAGCCTTTAGTAAATGGGAAGAACAATGAAAAAAAAACACCTCAAACTTGGGTATAACACAGAACAACAGAAAATAAAAGACCTACATTTGAAAAAGCCAAATCTGACTCTTTGCAAAATGAATCAGGAAAAGCAAATAAAACAAACAAATAATTCCCATGTCTTGTGGATCCTTTAACATCATCTTATCCATCACTGCTCAGCAGTCCAGAGCCTTCACAGTCCGAGTCACTCCCCTCTTCTCCCACACTCAAGCATCCTTTGCTGGCTTCCTCTCTCTAAAGTTACCTGATGGTCTTGAATTTCAAGGTAGCCTGTTTTAAAGGCAGTAAAAAGCTGTGCTCCCAAATCATCTCTTTCTCCTTTTCCGTGATAATTTAAATCCTAGGGAAACTTTGGTCTGGCCAGATCTGAAGCCCGCTGAGCAGCTCTGAAGAATAGGGTTCTGCTGATTCAAAAGAAGAAGAAGAAAAAACCCTCTGAGCTCATAATCCTCTTTAGAAACACAGAAGGAGATCAGGCTACTCGAGGATGGCATCGTGGATGGCTTGAACAGCTTAGATACTCTGAACTCCATCAGAAACTATTTGCGGTATCTGGGACTACCTTTGTCCCATACCACACTTCCTCTTACACTTCCCATACTTCTTTTCACAAGAAGTATAAGAAATGACCAAGTTGCTAGTAAGTTTGTGCATCAAGTCACTGGGCATTCCCTAAAGATTTTTCTGACTCGTGTGTGTGTTCTAGCTTTCTTCCTATTGCGTTGACACAAACTATGGCCAAAAGCAACTTGAGGAGGAAAGGTGCATTGCTTCTTTGGGTTTCATTTGTCCCTTAACATAACTGGATCACAGTCCACCACCAAGGGAAACCAAGACAGAAACCTGGAGTCAGGAACTGAAGCAGAAGCCACCTAGAAAAGCTTACTGGCTCCCTCCCCACAGCTTGCTCAACTTGCTCATGTGTTTGTGTTTTCTTGTACAGCCCAGAATCACCTGCTCAGAGGATGGCACTGCCCACTGTGTTTTGGGCCCTCCCACATCAATCATGTATTAAGAAAATGCCCCCACAGGCATGCTTACAGGCCAGTCAGATGGAGGAGCTTTCTCAATTGTGGTTTCTTCTTCCCAGATAGCCTGGCTTGTCTCAAGTTGACATAAAACTGACCAGTATGACAATGTTTTCAATTCTCTACTACCTCATAAGAAATTAGCCTTCTTTCTACACTTTAATTTCTGTTCCTATTTTGTGTACGTGAGTATATACCTCTAAGAATTTTCATAAGAATGCACACTGGGAATCTTTGTTGAAAACAGAGATCCTGGGAACTCTCGAGACACACTATGGTCTTGTCTTAAAGAGAGGTTTTCTGAGTTCAAAGCTACTGAGAACTCAAGAACAATGGCAATGGGTTTTTGATCCTACTGCACGTACTGGCTTTGGGGGAGCCTAGGCAGTTTGGATGCTCACCTTACTAGACCTGGATGGAGGTGGGTGGTCCTTGGACTTCCCACAGGGCAGGGAGCCCTGATTACTCTTTGGGCTAACGAGGGAGGGGGACTTGGTTGGGGGAGGGGGAGGGAAATGGGAGGCGGTGGTGGGGAGGAGGCAGAAATCTTTAATAAATAAATAAATAAAATAAATCTAAAAAAAAATCAAAGCTTGAAGCACTCTATCTAAAAGTGGTTCTCTGCCTGTGGTTCGCAACTCCTTCGGGGTCAAATGACCTTTTCAAAGGGGACACCAAAATAATCTGAAAACATTACAATATGATTTGTAACATTAGCAACATTACAGTTAGGATGTTGCAAGAAAAATAATGGTTAGGGGTCACAACAACATGAGGAACTGTATTAAAGGGTCGCAATTAGGAAGGGTGAGAACCACTGATATTTCACATTGCTTAGCTGCGGTTCTGGATTCTTAAACAATGGTTTTGTATAGGAGATTCAGCTATCTTCTGTTGCATAACAACATGCCAGCCGCATTTCTTACATTTATTTTTCTGCTCTGCTGCCTCTTTTCTTACCACCGAGGAAGAGATAACGCAAGGCAGGCTGTGGGTAGAGTTCCCTGGTAAATTCCTTGCCTTGTATCCATGAGGTCCTAGGCTCACTTCTCACTATGGTAAAACAAAAGCATTTCGGGGCGGCAGTAGGGGGGGGTGCTCTTTCCCATTGGAGTAGAGAAAGCATGACTATGGGAGCTTTCCTGTCTAGGGTGGCAGGCATTTGAGGCTGGTTAGTCACATTGGGAGAGACAGGGAGCAGAGTTCAGGCTGGAATCAAGGGTCCTCTGCTATAAGAAAGACACAAGACCAGCAGGCCTCCTGCAACCTGCTTCCTTCATGTAGACCCCACTTTCTCAAAGTTCCACAATAAAGTCCAAAGTTGGGGTGGGGGTAGGGGTTGGGGGGGCACCATCTAGGGACCAAATATTCAACCATGTGAACTTAAAGGGGAGATTTCACATTCATCCCGTAAAGTAACCAATCCCTGGACATTTCACTAAAATTTGGGGGCAAAATCTGATCCTCATTCCCTTCTACCCAACAGGGTTGTTCCAAGCGGTCCTCACTGCCTTTCCCTCAAGCCTTATTCACTTCTAAGATTCTTTCCTCTCTTTGCTTTCTTTGCTGAGCTCACTCCACGTTGCTTTTCCTCTGCTGATACGCTCCTGCAAAACTGTCATCCAAATCCTGTTCTTCTACAAAAGATGCCTTTCTCGTCTTCAGGTGACTCTGGGGAGAACATATATTCTTGTCACTAATCCACACCAGTCCTTAATGATGTGCCTGGTTGCAGGCAGGGGATTGGTAAAAGACTAAGTGCCGTCCAGTTATTTACGGGTCCGTTTCACAACGAATTAGGCTTCTTTTGTTAGATTCCAACAGCAAGTAAGGAAAAGCCACTCTGGCTTTCCATAAAGCCGCAGTGGCAATAGCAGAAACGAATTTGGTATTTAAGGGGCAAACTGTGGGGGACATTAGATACTTTTCAGGTCAGGTACAAATGTTTACAGAATGTTCCTACATGCTGGGCCCTGTGCTTCCCTGCCGCGTATGCCAACTTTGTTAGCTTACTTTAGACCTCATAAACAGCTTGGAAAGCAGAAGATAAAACCTAAATACCTGGGCCCAGACCCCCCATATTGTCTACAATATGCAACAAACTCTTGCGTTAGCCTTTTTCCAGCTGTGGGGGTGAGTGGGGGCACTGTCAAGTCTCCGAATATACCATTAAATCCAACTGTGCTGTGGTTTGGCACCACCTGGTGGCAATTTTATGACTCCCATTTAAATATCCACAAGAGATTTAAGCTCCTGAGTGGTTGAGACTTGCAGACATTACCGGCTACTGTTAGGTAATACTGTAGATAAGGGTCTGCCTTATCAGCTTGACCCAAGGAGACTAACCCTGTGGAGGACCACAAGGACTTTTTAACCCATTATGTACCTTCCCACCCCCTTACCCCATTGCTGCCCAACTGGTTTCTGTTTCCTCAATCCAGGCGCTCCCTAAACTCTGTAATCACCCCCCAAGGAATAGCAACAGTAGCAATAACAAAGAAAAGGACTGTGGTAGAAAATTAAATCCATTAGTCAATTACGCTAAATTATGGTAGCAGGGAGATTAATCAAGTCACAGAAATAATATCATGGCTAAGAATTCAGCATCATTTATGGAACTACATAACACCTATGCCTACTTGAATCTTTTTACTGTATTTATCTTATCTAGCAAGCAAAGAAAGCATCAGCAGGAATAATATACAAAAATGCAATATTGAATTGAGTTACATTATCCAAATGAATTTACAACTTGAAAGTGGGGAGGGGGAAGTTTCCTAAGTTGAACATACAATTTTATCATTGAAGAGAGACGGAGTCTGGTAATTAGGCACCTGTAAGGAGATGTAGAAGACGGCTTAGCGATAAACAACATATAACACTATAACAGCACCTAGAGCTGCCCATCCTCGAAGGTTAGCAATAGATGAATCAGATATTACAAGCCCTAAGCCCGAAGACCTAGATCAACTGGAATACTGACATGAGTGATGTCTTTCTAAACATGTCACTTTGTAGCTTTGAAAATTTCTGAATTGCAACTTCCCCATCTGTACATTTTGACTAATATCATCCACCCTAATGGTTGCTATGAAGTTATATGCAATGTGCAAATAATGGGTTTGGACCAGTACCCGACACACAATCAATCATCATTCATACAGAATATGAGCAGCTAAATGATTAGCAGGTGTTCTCTATCTTTATTCTTAATATTAATTTGTCTAAGGATGGCACTCATAATACTGATGTATCACCAGAGGGAGCTTGTCTGTCTCTATTCTGCTGTAATATGATTTCCCCTGGACTACATAGGCAGCAGAAGCCCGGAAAGGAGGGTTCTATCTTACTCCATCCATCCAATGGTTTGATCGATGCCGTTCCGGAATGGATGGGTAACTCACTATTCTGAGCTCCATCCTTACGGAAGTTTTGCAGGTAGTCAGTGAGTACAGTCAGTCTCTGAGCAGGTCAGGGTGAGGCCACAGAGATGTACTTAATTCTGTTAGAAATGTGTGGCTTGTATCTGGCTAAAGACGGAAGCAAACCCTCTTCTGATTCTTTTTAAATCATACGAATCTTGTTCCTGAACATTCTAATAGAAAAGCTTTTCTGTTAAAATGCTGACATTAATATTTCTTTGTTAGTATGGTCCTTACGTTCATACATTTCCCTCGTGGGTCTATATAAATCTAACAACTTATTATTTCAGAAAAAGTCTAATAAATGTGAGAGAAAACTTTTGCTTCCTAGAGTTGCTGACCCTCTAGGGTAGCCTCCCAGAACTTACATATAAAATCTATGGTTCTAAATCACTTTCAGAACTGCATAGTCTTTAAGTTTAGGATTCACACAGATAGCTGAAGGAAAAGAGCAGCTCAGACCCTTTCCAGTCAGGCACTTTTGTCAATGAAAGCATCACGCCTTTCTGATTGTCATGGATCTACGCACCTTCAATGCCAACTTAGGTAAGGCTGGGTTTCAGAACGGTTATCTCCTGGTGGTGGGGTGGCATGCATCCACCAATCAGATGGATGTTGCTGGTGCTAAAGAAGGCACCTGTGGTACCCACCTATTCTAGGAGTTGTTTACCAGACTGAAGAGTGGGTCAGACTGCAGAGAGGTTGAGAAGGGCGTTGGAACAGAAGAGTACAGACATATTTGAATATTATGTAATCAGATCGGTAAAGTTGACAGGCAATGTCTGAGCACCACATTGGCACTGCATTTGCATATCGTGGCACAGGTATCAATTTCTGCTCAATATCAACTAAAGCTATCTTTACAAAGGTGAGAAAGTAATAATATTTTTAATACCTTGGACATGATGATAAAATGATATGTAATAAGAGGATTCCTCTTATTGCATCGGTGATTCTTACAGACTTTTATTGGGCATCTATTTTGGGAGCATTTTATAGCCCTCTTTTAAAGCAATATGAATGCAAGAAATAAAGCCTTTGCGATTATATATTAACAATGAAGGCAACAGTAATAGTGGTGTTGCTGCAAGCAAAAGTGAGTTCTTTTGCAATAATGGCAACATTTGTGCTTTAGAATTTCGAGTGTTCTTTTCATATGCCAGCTTTTTAAATCTATTCCATGTCCCTCGATACAAGACTTTCACCTCCACCTTGTTCATGAAGATACTGAGTCACAGAAGACTAACTCGAGGCCCCATTGTGCAGACACATTCTGGAATCATAGTTGTCTTTTGTTTTGTTTAATTTTTCCTTTATACAGATTCCTAGTGGTTTTCTTCTTTCCCTGGAGATTATAAGAATAAAGTATGTTATCACCTAACCTTGGCAGCATTGGAATGGATTTGCAATCACTTCTAAGGATCTGATTCCAGCATCAGTGATACCCAAATGCTGAGACTAGCAGTGTGTGTGTGTGTGTGTGTGTGTGTGTGTGTGTGTGTGGTCCCTGGGGTTCTCTATCAACCTAGTTAAGGGCTTCCTGGACTGTAGCAAGACCATTTACATAGGCAGGTTGTGCTAATTTGTCAGAATACAGAAAGTTCTCATAGACTTGCAAACCATAACACCGGGGGGAAGGGTTAGCTAACAAGAGGGAAAACATCTGTACACAGGAAGGATGCACTCCACCATTCTGCTAATCTCAGCTCAAGTCTTCTTGTATGGCTCATTGCATCCCCACAGTGCTCCCACAATGGGACCCACACTACAAAGCTCAGAAAGAAGGCAGGTGTGATGCCTAATCTCTCTGAATGACAGTGGCAGAAGGAAGGTTCTCATAGTCACCTATGGTTCCTTTCCAGAAAGTGAAACCCAAGGGGCGGAAATCATTTCCCCGAGTCATACAGCTCTTGTAACTGGGAAAGAACTCTGCAGGCGCGTACCCTACTATTGGGGGAAGGAAAGTGGCTGGGAAGAGGGGAGAGGAACAGACACTGTTAGCTTCTACATTGACCAAGTACATTGAGAAACACATATCTCTTCTCAATGGAGCTGGAGTTTAGTGTGGTTTCTTATTACCGTGAAAGGGGGGGGGGAGAGATCTTACAACATATTTCTAAGATTTATGCACAGTAATTATACATACCTATATAGTGAGGCATTTCAATAAATGCATGCAACACATAGTGACCAGAACTGAGGAAATGGCACATCTAAGGCCTCAAACACGCCATCTCTGCAGTGAGAACATCCAAATTCCACTCAGTTAGATAGTTGAAATAATTCATTAGTTGTTTTAGAATGTTACATGTCTGTGTGCCAGGGCTTAAGTGTGAAATGTCATCTATAGGTTTGAAAACTGATACAGCTGTTCCCAGAGGTTACAGAACTTTTAGGACATTGGGCCTCACTAGTGGAGGAAAGCTACTGGGGTGAGGCTAGGTAATTAGAGCTTCACTTCTGATCGACTCTGCTTCCTGATCCAACAGGATGTGAAGAACCTCTGTTACACACACCTGTGTTGTGTAAAGTTAGCCAGCTTTAGCTCCTAACTAACAAGCCTCCCCACTATGATAGATTGGATCTCCTGAAATCACCACTCAGAACACATCAGTCCCCAGGTTTTCAGCTTCTGTCAAATGGTCTGTAAATTCAAGAAGAAGAAGAATTACCCTCCTTCCATCGCCCCTCAACATCCCTTGTTGAATCTAATAACTACCATTCTAGAGAACAAGTTCCTTAGGATGGACACACACACACACACACACACACACACACAAACACACCCTTTGATGTTGACAAAGCACAAAGTTCTGGCATTAACCAGTGTAAATTTAACCTGGTCAATATATGTGTATAAATAAATATACATCTATAAATATATATATTTATATAGTCCAGTTAAATATATATAAACTTACGTGTGTGTATATGTACATATGCACACACACACACACACACACACACACACACACACACACATCTCGTGAAACTAAACTAACAATTGGTGAGGAGGAGACTTCTAAATCCACTGTTCCTTCCTCGCTACTTATCCAAAGCTCAAATTTTCAAATTATGTACCAGTTCAAGATTAGAATCTAGATAATCTAGCTATTTTTTAAAAGTCACTATGTGATGAACCAGGGAAATGCATAGACTCACAATATAAGTAAAGGAAAAACCCTCAAACCATGAACAAAAAACATAAACTGCTTTGCACATTGTTGGTATTTATAGTGAGTTAACTTATTTAGAAAACAAATATAATTCTTAGGAAATTACATTCCTTCAAATGTAATTCATTCAATCCTAAAACGTTCGTGGGTGTATCAGTGGGAACTATGGGTAGTTCAAGTCTTTCAAACATCTGAAGGTTTTACTTTTTTAGCACGAAAATATTTTTTTGAGGCAGTATAAAAGATTTTAAATAATAGAGAAGTATTTGTTCCAAAACAAGAAGCCCACAGAAGTCAAGAGCTGCTGAAATTCTCAAAAATCACAACCATTCTTTAAAATGAAACCCTTCCTTTTGCCAAAGAAAGACAGGTTAGGACAAGTTCAGGCTCCATTGCTTCAATACCACTGAATAACGGTGCACACCTCATCAAATTTTCTTGAATTATAGGCCTTGGGAAATCACACTTTTTAGTCTAAGATTTTAAACCCACCTAAACACAGAACCATGAACTCAAGACTTTGACATGACGAGGACCAAAGGCTCCAGCCAAATGTTGATGTGGCAAAGCTCTGTTCCCACATAGACCTTGCTCTCTCCCCTATTCCCTGTGCTTCCTTTCCCAGAGAGCTGCATCTTAACTTCTCTCCCTTCCCTCTCCCATCCCTCTCCTTTCCTGGCAAAAACACAGACTCAGCACTCTCTTTGGGAGGCTTACGTCCAATTGTCCAATTCGTGACTTCTCTCCGGTGTCTACATACATTCCTTCCCCAGGCTGAGAAATGGCTGTGCATCTAAGTGGGCGATCTCACTGAGAGGAGGAAGGTTGTAACCACAGAACCCAGTTCCTCCGCAGGTACTGTCCACATACTGCAGTACCTTCTCTCGAATGACCTCTGAGAATGGGGAGTCCTTGACTGGCCCTTTGGATGTCTAGTTAAATCACAGTCATAGGCGCTAAGACAACAGAGACTGCATTTGTTACCCCTTGGGAAATGGTGTCCTTACGTCTCTGGACAGGGTCAGCTTGGTTTCCCACCCCCATGGGCTAAACAAAAGAGAAGTCCCTGAGGTGAAAGAGTTGCAAATTGAACTGATGAGACTTTTCATCTTGATCTGATGCCCAGTGGTATCCAAGGCCAGTCAAACTCTCTGTCTCCAGCCAGGTCTGACAACAGCCTTGGTCTATGGCACACTTTCTGAGCATCATTCACTGATAAGTTTTTGTTTGTTTGTTTTTTTTCCGGTGCTAAGCAAGGCACTGTCACCAGACCCAGGGTGAATGATGAAAACAGGGACAGGATGGCTGAAAATGCTTACACGGTGGTGCAGAGTCCATCAGGCTATGGTAAAGGAATTAGACTTCCTACACAGCCCTTCACTTCCCAGATGGGAACTCTGAGACTTTGAGAGAAGATGGGTGTTTGTGTGGGGGTGGAGGAGAAACTAGGGTACGGCTACGGCTACTCATACCGCAAATAAAATTGGAAGATATTAGTACTTTTTAATCTAATTTCAGTGGTTTTGCCAGAAAATTTTATGAAGTAAATACATATAAACATTTCTTCCTTTACAGAATATGTAAACAATGAGAACAGGCAGAGGGAAAGGTTCCATGGTCACAGATAATCCTGGGTGCTTAACTTCCTCCACTGAACTCAAAAGTCTAGAATTATAATACCCCCTTTTAACTCATATCTGATAAATAGCAATTTGGTCGGGAGTCACTTTTCTAGTGTTTCTTACAGTTATTTACAAGACTCTAGCAAGACAAATTTTCCTGGAACTAGAGGATTCTGTTCTGGATACGTGTAGAATACTCTGGGTATATTTCAAACCACAGGGTCTCAGGTATTGAAATCTAATCCCTATACACCTGTCAATGCCAACTTCTTTGGTCCCACCTGGACCCTGATAATCAGGTCTTTGTATAGCAAAGCCCAGCCACTGATCCATCCTTTTCGATTCTTTCTTTCTGAGTACCATTGTTACCTTCTCAAGATTATGAAAAGACTTGGTTTTCCACATGCAGAATAGTAAGTATGGGAGAAATGCCTCTCTAGTCCATGTTCACAACCTCACTCAATGACCTATTATTAGCCCTTTATCATTCTAAAGCCATAAAGTATGCAGCCCTTCGCCACAAAACCCAAATTTATCCTTCTTAGACAAAATAACTCTCTGTCCCAGGAACCCTTTAGCTGAGTCAATGGTCTGCAACTTCCTGTGATACCCAGAACTCAGCCTGAAGCAATAATGAGATAACAGGGATCATTTCTTTGGGACTAGGTCTGTCAGCTCATTGCACAGCTCCTCCAGCGACTCCTTCCAGCCTATTCACCGTGACCATCTCTCCTTTGGTGACTTAGCATGCCGATCGCGCCTGAAATTCCCCCAAAGTCAATAGACTTCACCTCCATTTTAATTCCACTGGATGAGAGTAAGACCACTACCACAATTTTGAGCCAAATTTGAAGCAAACTTTAGTTAAATACTGGCCAGGTACATTTCTGGGTTCCCAGAAAATGGCGACAAGTCACACCTTGCAGTGGCTACCCCATAAGGCCAATCAGGGGCAAGCATTTATCCTCATGTACTTCCTGACTGTGTACCTCCCACCCACATCCAATATGGGGCAAGTGTCCGTATGATGTATTACCTGCCCATGTACCTCCAGACTACATGGGATCAAGCACATACTTGGCATAGTTGGGCCTATTTGTTAGGGAGAGTGAAATCTGTAGCTTGTTATCTCCCATAAACAACAGCCTCCAAAGCTGGGTGGTGGTGGTGCACGCCTTTAATCCCAGCACTCGGGAGGCAGAGGCAGGCGGATATCTGTGAGTTCGAGGCCAGCCTGGTCTACAAGACCTAGTCCCAGAACAGGAACCAAAAGCTACGGAGAATCCCTGTCTCGAAAATCAAAAAAAAAAAAAAAAACCCCAAAAATCAAAAAAACAGCCTCCAGCATTTCAGGAAGTACCTGTCCTTGGGCAAAGGGCTTACAAGTCAGAGGCATTTTTGTCTCATCTCTTAGGCATAGTAATTAAAACTTTAAAGAGAACTGTGGCTCTCACATCTGCTCTTATCCTGGTTGGCTGAGCTAGCAGCCCCTTTCCTTGTATTATTGCTGCCTCACTGGTCTCCCTGTTTGCTAGTTCTCTAGAGTCAACATATACCCTGAGTCACTTATAATCAAGTTACATGAGATCACCACTCTGCTCTATAAACTTCCCTCATTGGTTTTCCCATCAATGTTAGCAGAATGTAAGGTTCAGGCATTAACCCATGTTGTGGTGGTGGGATTTCAAAACATTTGTCAAATACTCTTGGGGCAGCAAGCCCTAGGACATGGTCTTGTCTGCCTACTATACAGCTTAAAAGCTGAGGGAGAGGGTGGCAGGCTCTCTTGCTCTCCCCCTCTCTTGGGAGGTCTGAGTGGAACAGGTGAAGGAGAGACAGCTTGCAGTTGGTGCTTTTCACCCCTGGGCAGAACAACTGGACAAAGGCAGCCAGATCATCAGCGGCGTCTAGTTGGTTCTGTATCAGTGTTTGTTCCTATCCTATACCTAAATAAATTCTTGAGATCCTTTAACAATCTCTCGTGGTTTTATGTAACACGTTGTGGATTTAATTTGGAATGTCCCAACAGGCTCATGTTTTTATTGCTTGTTCACCACCTTATGGGATTATTTTGAAGGATGGTGGGAGAGTAAACCTAGATGATGGAAGTAGGTTAAGATATGTGGGCTTCCCCCTTTCTAAATTTATTGACTTATTTATTATGTACCAATCCCAGTCCCCCCTCCCTCCTCTCCTCCTACCCTCTTCTTCCCACCCCACCTTCCATTAGCTCCTCAGAGAGCTTAAGGCATCCCCTGGGAAGTCAACTTAAAACTGTCCTGTCCCCTGGTTGAAGCAGGACCAAAGGCCCCCCACACCATGTGCCTAAGCCAAGCAAGGTATCTCTACATAGAGAATATACAAAGTCAGTTCACGCCTTAAAGTTAGTTCCTGGTCCCACTGCCAGGGGCCCCTTATACTGCCCAAGCCACACCAATATCATCGGTATGCAGTTCCCCAGTTGTCAGTCTGGCATCGGTGATTCCTCCATATGTTTAGATCAGCTGATTCTGTGGGTTTTCCCATTGTGGCCTTGACCTCTTTGTTCATATTATCGCTTGTCCCTCTCTTTGCCTGGAGATCAGCATAGTGGTTAGCTGTGGATCTCTATATCTGCTTCCATCTTCAGCGGTAAAAAAACAATGACATCTTTAAATTTGCAGGCAAATAGAGAGAACTAGAAAAAAAAATCATCCTGAGTGAGGTAACCCAGACTCAGAAAGACAAAGATAGTATGTACTCAGTCACAAGTAAATACTAGATATAAAACAAAGGCTAACCAGTCTACAGTCCACAGCCCCAGAGCTGAAACCCTCTTCCAGAAACAGACAGGTGGGCTTTTGAAGGTATCCATTGCTGGTTCTGACCTCTTTCTTTGTCTCTTGGTCCACTGCCGTGGGAGGAG
The DNA here is from genome assembly GCF_000317375.1 of Microtus ochrogaster. Lineage (NCBI taxonomy): Eukaryota > Metazoa > Chordata > Mammalia > Rodentia > Cricetidae > Microtus > Microtus ochrogaster. The sequence continues at coordinate 37,943,082 of NC_022010.1, forward strand.
TCTCCAAGACACACATCCCTGGCAGAAACATGGCTTTCCTCATGAGGATAGGCTAAGACTCTCTGAAAGCAGAATCCAGTGTGAGTCTCTCCTTTCATCTTGTTCCTACCAGGCTTCTATCACAGCCATGCAAAAGTAGTTAATATACTGAGAAGCTGTGTGTGCTCTCCTCTCTGGAGTTCAGCCTCCTCCACTTTGGGCCTGTCCACTTCAGGCCTGTGCAAGTTGTCTGTGCTAGGAATCTAGGTGCCTGCATGGCTCTCCCCATACTTCATAAATCTGATCAGTTACCACACGTACTGTCCTTCTTCTATGACTGTATCCAACTACTACACCTCTCTCTATGTTTTCTGGAATCTACTTGTCCACTTCCTTTCATTTGCTTTTCTTTTCCCACATCATGGCACTTGTCCCATAGGACTATTATTTGTTTATCTGCTTGTGTTAACTCTACCCATCAGAACTTGAATCCATGAGAACACTTTGCTCCATTGACTTCTGTATTTCCAGTGTCTATACCATTATAGTTCTTAGTGAATAGTTCTTCAGTGAAGAAGAAACATTGAGTTGGGTGCCTATAAACATTGACTCTCGATACACAAAGGAAATCTGGAAGTGGAAGCTAATGCCACTAAACCTTCACTGAAGCCCAACTATTTTTGTTGCGGAACACATTTGGAGGTCTAGTTTGCAACACAAAGCAGAGCATTGGTTTCTTTTTCTGGGGTGTACAGGCCCTTTTCTGAAGGTTAAAGCTGTTGTCAAGGGTAGAAAGTTCTGGAACAACAAGGGGAAAAAGGAAGAAAAGGCCTCTGCATAAAAATCCTCGAACTGGAGAGGCCTGATCTCTCGGCGCCAGAAGACCCAGCCTTGGGGTGAGTTTCTGGCCCCGCGGCGCCAGCCTGGGATGGGGAGCTCAGAGGTTCCTTGGCCCCCCAGCCTTCTTGGGTAGAACCCTCCCCACTTTGGCCCCACCGCCCTCTTTAGGCACATAACATCAACCAGACCAGCCTGTCTGGGCACTGGGTCCGAATCCTCAGGGCACCCAAGCGGGAGGGAGTTCCTTTGTTTTTATGGCCTGCCTGCAACAAGCAGAGTAGGCGCCTTGTTTGCGACCTGCCCATCCAGCACAGAGGCCTGATCTCTCGGTGCCAGGAGACACAGCGTTGGGGAGACCCAGCTTTGGGGAGAGCCAACATTGGGGAGAACCAGTGTTGGGTAGGCAAGGAGACCTGATCCGGTAAAAGAAGATCCATAAGGGAGCATT
>NC_022010.1:37949150-37973303 GCF_000317375.1 Microtus ochrogaster
TTCTAGCTGCAGCTTTCATTCGCAGGCTTGCCTTGAGTCTTTTAAATGTTGATGGGGAAGTGGCTCAGGGTTACACAGAAGCAAACATGCTATTTTCTCTGAGAACGCAGGGGAGATGAGTGCAGAAGTACTTGGTAAAGACACATGCACAAGAGATTAACTGTTAGTTTTGCTTTCAAAAGTTGAATAATAGGCTTTACTTTCAAAGCACGGTGCTTTCTTGGCACAGTCCAGAAAGTAAAGAGAATGAGAGACACCAATCAGTGAGCAGAATGTCTTTGGATTTTGGAAATGCATGAGCTTGCATGTCTAAGATTTTGTCATTGGACTGCAAAGGTGGGTAGGTGGAGGACTATGCCTGGAGAGTCACCTCTGTGGGAGGGGTGGGACTTCGGTTTCATTTAGATTGATGAGATCATTTCCAATATAACCATGTGGCAAGTTGGAAAGAAGATATAAGGGAGTGGGTTAACAAAGGAAATGTGGGATTCTATCACATATCAGGGTTTTCCTAGTTATTCCTAAATGTTTGCTACATGGAATAGCTAGCCACTAGCACTTATTATAAATTCACTAAAATGCCAAAACATGGGGGGCTTCTGGGTAGGACTGAATGGAAGCTACATTTGTGCAGTCCAGGGAAACAGCAAGGATTTTTTTTTTTTTAATTTTCGAGACAGGGTTTCTCCGTAGCTTTTTGTTCCTGTTCGGGAACGAGCTTTTGTAGACCAGGCTGGGCCTCGAACTCACAGAGATCCGCCTGCCTCTGCCTCTTGAGTGCTGGGATTAAAGGCGTGCGCCACCACCGCCCGGCTAATAGCAAGGATTTTTAAGAGAATGAGCTGAGAGAAAAATGAATAAACCCAGGTGGCGTTTTCTCAGGAAGACAGGAGCATGTGCCAACTCCTTTGCGGCTGCAACCATACTGCTCACAGAGGATGGCCTAGACAGAAGCTACCAGGAGGGTGCTGTTCCCTCTGAACACAGGTGACTGCAAGAAAGGTGTGGTGATTTCAGTAAGAATGGCTCCTATAGACTCATATATTTAAATGCTAAGTCACCCTAGAGTATAACTCTTGAAAGGACTGGAAGAATTAGGAGGTGTGACCCTGATGGACGAAGTATATTATTGGTAGTGGACACTGAGGCTTTAAAAAGCCCATGCCAGGCCCATCCCATCCCTTACCCCCCCATCCTGACCTGTGAATCAGCTTTTAACTACTTCTTCAGCACCATGCCTGCCATGTCTGGCACTATGTCCCCTGTCATGGTGACATGGATCAAGCGTCTGAAACGGTAAGGAAGCCCCCAATTAAATGTTTCCTTTTATATGAGTTGCCTTGGTCATGGTGTCTCTTCAAAGCAACACAGCAGCTCCTAAAACAAACAGTGAGCCGGAGAAGGGCATGGTTGGTTCTGGAGACCGAACAGGGGATATAAAGATATAGGCAGAGTGTGGCATGAAGCCGAGAACTCAGACTCTCCACAAGTTCTTAGATGCTAATAGTCTAAGAAGGAATGAGCCTTCTATAGCCTGAGCTAGTGCTGCGGGAATGCATGAGGTATACGGCTGAACTTGTCTGTGTCTCCCCAGTGGGCAAGACCAGAGAAAGACAATCCTGTGCTGAAAGCCCTCTGAACAAGAGTCTTCATCACAAAATGTCCTGTGTACGATACTCAAGCACCCAGGGTGAAGTTGGTTGGCAGGGTGTCTCTGCAAAATTTAAAGTCCCCACAGTGAACCCCCTCTCAGCAGGAAAGATGCAACGAGGTAACCTCTTTGAACAACTTACACTAGGAGGCGTCCCCTACTGGCAGATTGCTGCAACTACACAATTCAAAATGAAACCAGTCTAAATGACCAGCGACAGATGAAGAATATGATATACATACATACATACATACATACATACATACATACATACATACACACACACACAACCTTAAAGAAAAGTAAAACTGCGACATTTATGGAAAATGGCGGAAACTGGAGATTGTTGAGTAAGATAAACAAGACACGGAAGGATAAATGCCATTTTGTCTCATATGTGGGTTGATTCTGGATTTTAATTTGTATATGTGTAGGGGTGGGGAAGAATGGGGATGTAAGTTATGAAACTAGAAAGGGGACCATGACAAGGGAAGAAGAGATTTTTTTTAAAGGAGATTTATTCTTATTTTGTGTGTATGTATGTGCACCTGAAGGTATGCATCTGTGTCGCATGCTTGCTAATGCTTTTAGAAGCCAGAAGAGGACACTGGATCCCCTGGAACTGAGGTTGCTGATGGTGGTGAGCCTCCATGTGAGTGTAGGGGAATTGTGAGTGCTCCACCTAGATCCTCTACAAGAGCTGCCAGTGCTCAGAGCCAAACAAACAGACAAACCAACACCACGAGTTAAAAAAAAGAACAAAAATAAATATAAATAAATATAGGCCCAGCTTGCTGACTGTAAGTTTTGTTTCCCTACATTTTCAGCTCCTCAGGGGAAAAAAGCCCCTTTGGTGCAGTGCCTAACATCAGCTTTCAGCTGAGCCTGGCAGATACCCACTGACTCTTGACAGCCCATCTCAATGGTGGTTATGGTTTCTACGCCAGCCATGACACTTTGAAACACCACCTCACTTCTGTGAATTCTTACTGACTTCCCTGTAAACAAATCCTGCACACATATTAAGATCTTAATCTTTTAAAGGATTAAGCAAAGCATCCACAGAAAGAACAAAAGAATGGGCTGGCACTGTGAAGACTTGAACACGGGGGAAAGATGGGCGATGACATCCAGCACGCTCATTTCCACTAACTTCTTACAGGCTGGAGAATTGTTCCCGCAGCAAAGCAGAGCACATGCCAGACAGAGCACACTGCGGTGCAATACAATTCCCCGTTAGCTGCTGTACTAAGGAATCGGCAAAGCCTCTCGGCCTCTTAGCAGGTGCTTTAAATGGATGTCAGATGCGCGTATTGTATTTCCATTTGATTGTTGTGGTGCAGGCAGGAATCAATGAGAGAGAATAAGGCAACAGCTTGGGTTACAAAGAAGAGGAAATGGGACGAACTGCACCTCTTCTGGGTGCAGAAAACACATGATTATCAACAGCATGAAAAGAAAGACACATAATTATAGTCTGCATATAAGTTTGGAACAAATGGGAAAGGAAGGGTAACTGTGGAGCGTGCAGAGGGAAGAAAATCTGAGAAACCAGTGGTTCTGCATTCCAGGCACAGAAAGATTTCCTCCTGGAATATCCTGCTGGTTGGACTTGCCAGTTATGGATATGACAAAGCAGAAAACAAATGCACTGATCAAAGCCCTGAATTCATCCTCAGACACAAAGACACCTACAGCAAGGCAGCTGGCTTTTGGATGCAGACTGTACTGGGAAAGTCAACATACCTGGAACAAGCCACCTTGTCCTCCCTGGCAAAATGCTCATAAACAGTTAAATGCGTAGTAAGGGTTGAGCTCGGGACAGAGACATAACAAAGCAGACAACACTTTGTTCCCTAATGTAAGAATGCAGCAGCTTCAATTGGTGCTGAAATTGGCCGCCCACATCATCCCTGGGAGAATGCTGTAAGACTTCTGTGATTTGTAATCAAACATCAGCTCTCCATGGAAATGGCATTATTATCATCGCAGGGTTACAGATGTGCTGCCTTCTGAATGCTATTATGGAAATATACCCACTACAGTAGGAAGTGCTGACATACTAGGTACCCACCCTACTACTGAGTCATGGCAAGAGAAAAGAAAAAGAAAAAAAGAAAAACCTGAATTTTCTGTGCACTATTGAAAGAGAATATTTTATGCTGTGTGGGAGCTAGAGACTGGCTTGTTCACCCTCTGCTACAGTCAGTCCATTTCCCTGGCTGATGTTTCACCCCTTAAGTAATTTATCAGGCTGCGGAGTGTTTGGTAGGTACTAGGGAGCATGAAAACCTCAAGCACAGAAGCTGTTCCTTGGATAGGGGATGTTACTGGAAGCCTTGCTGTTCCCCCTTACAGAGCAGCATTGCTCAGACACACATATCTCACACATTTCAGGCCATCTCAGATGTCCTTGGCTATCACCCATTGTTGTGGGGTGGGGATGTCTTTCCCTCACTGGCCTGAGACTCTCTAAGTAAGTTAGTCTGCCTGGACGACAAACACCAGGCAGTTATCTGTCTCCACTTCCACAATTTTTTTCAAAGCACAGGTACTGATGGGTGGGTCCTGAGGGGAGTACAAAATCTTCACATCTTCTAAGGATTGCCATAAAGCACACAGCCAGCCAAAGGTAGGTGCAGCATGGTGTTCAGTAGACCGCAATGAGTATCATGGCAGGTAAATTAACCAACTGTGTTCCAGAACCAAGGTCTAAAATGGATTAGTGTGATGTTTCCCCCAATGCTAAACTAATTAAGGCACTTCAGCTTGGAAACTAATGACCCTGAATCTGGGGCGTAGTCTTGATATTTTCTAGTGTGTGACCTTGGATAATTTCTCAGTTTCATCATCTTACATGAACATTGGCCATATTTCTTGTAAGCAGAGACTGCTCTTATGTTTCCTGGCCACCCAGACCCAAATAATCACACAAAAACTATATTAATGACAACATTGTTTGGCCAATGGCTTAGGCATATTCTTAGCTAGCTCTTATATCTTACATAAACCCATTTCTATGCATCTGTGTATCACCACGAGGCTGTGGCCTACCGGTAAGATTTTAGCATCTTTCTCCTTCAGCGGCTACATGGTGGCATCTGCCTGGTTCCACCCTCTTTCCTCCTCTATTTCTGCTTGGATTTCCTGCCTTGCTATATTCTGCCCTTCCACAGGTTAAAGCAGCTTCTATATTAACCAATGGCAGGAAAACATATTCACAGCATATGAATCCCACATCATCTTTTTATACACTACCTATGTTATCCTATTAAAGTGGTACCTATCCCCAGGTAGTTATACTGATTAAAGTAAATAGCACACTGGGTATACAATGTGGAATCTGGTATGTGGAAAATAAAAAAAAAATAGCAATTTCTTCCTGGCTAAATTGTAAGTATCTCCAACCACCAATTCTAATATTAGTGGAAGTATACAAGTAATTTTATATGATTTATTCAATGACTAAACTCTCATTCAGGCAGAGTTGATCCCTGAGGATTGACACTGATTTCACATAGTGAGAGAAAAACAAACAAATAATATAAAAAGCAGTAAGTATTTTAGCACTTAGATGAGATGTCTCTCATGATACTTGATCTCCAGTTGGTGTCTGTCTGTGGAGGATTAAGAGATGTGTCCTTATCAAGTCCTCCTCCCTCATCAGCCCGAAGAGCAATCAGGGTTCCCTGCCCTATGGGAAGTCCAAGAACCACCCACCTCCATCCAGGTCTAGTAAGGTGAGCATCCAAACTGCCTAGGCTCCCACAAAGCCAGCAGGGAGGAGGCAGAAATCTTAAATAAATAAATAAGACATGTAAAATACAAAAGGGACAGTGGAGGAATAAAGACAACTGGAAAGAAGAGGACAGAAGACAGCGTACTCAGAGTGCTGAAGGACCCTGGGATGAAGGTCAAAGTGCATAATATTTGAGAGAAATGCTTTCTGGAGAACCTAATTCTTTGTTTGTCTGTTTGTTTTTCAAGACAGGTTTCTCTGTGTAGCCCTCGCTGTAGACCAGGTTGGCCTTGAATTCACTGAGATCCGCCTGCCTCTGCCTCCCAAGTGCTGGGATTAAAGACGTGCGCCACCACCACCCAGTGTGTAGAACCTAATTTTGTGTGCAGAGAATTTACATCACTAAAAATATTTTTGGATAATAAAAATAAATAAACTATATTTTTTTATACAAAAAAAGAGATGTGTTCTTGCTGGAAGAAGTTATGTTCCTGGGGTAGGTTTTGAGGCTTCCAAAAACCATGATGTCTTGAGTTAGTTTTCTGTTTCTTTCTGTGGTTCAGGATGTGAAATCTCAGCTGCTGTTCTAATTGCCTGCTTCCTGCTACCTGGATTCTGCTCTTACGAACTCTAGTCCTCTAGAACTATAAGCCCAAAAATAAACGATTTCTTCAATAAGTTGCCTTGGTCATGGTGTCTCATCATAACAACAGAAAGTAACTAAGACAGAAGTCAGTTCCAAGAAGAACCTGACCATGTTGTTTTTAGAGGATTGTGGAAGACTGTGAGATCTTCTGTTAGAACGGTGGTTAAAGGCTTTAGGGAGTGCTCAATAGGCTACCAGACTAGGAACTTGGATGACAATTGCTCAGGAGAAATGACTATGTTGGCCCCACTCAAGAGGCTTCAGAAAAGAACAATATTAGCAAATGAGCTAGACACCATTCTCGTGATGCTTTGCAAAGAATGTGGCTGCTTTCTGCTTTTGTCTTAAGAATTTGCCTGAGTCTAATTGCTGGGGGAGATTTTAAGACAGTGTAATATTGACTCTGCTGTGTAATTGATAGCAACCATTAGTAGTTATTAGACCTACTCTTCGTAGGTCAAAAATAAAAAGAGGAACTGAGGCAAAAAAAAAAACCCACTACAAAATGTAGTTTGAAGAGAATGAAAACTCCAGGAAATTTAATTCTGGAGCCAAGGCTTGCTCTTAAAGAAGTGAGTGGATGAAGGAGCAGAGTGATACACATTGGAATAACAGAAAGGGTGACCTCAGGTTAAGCCCCCACCTACCTGAGCTTCCAATCTGTGAAAGGAAAAGGTCTAAGGAATTTTCTGCTCCTAGCAAGGAGTGATGCACATCTGAGTTTCTGGAAATGTGATCCAGAGGGCCAGGGGTCATTCCAAGTTGCTAGCTCAGCATTGCTGTCTCTGGCTGGCTTTAGGACCATGAGGGATACACAGGTGATCCTTCACCATCACAGGTACTAACCCTCTGGAATTCTAAGTCCCCAAAAAACTTTTCTTTCTATATGTTGCATTGGGTATGGTATTTTATCACTGCAATAGAAAATAGTGCTTCTAAAAAACTATAGTATCAAGCTGGACATGGTATGACCTGTATACCTGCAATCCCTGAAGTCAAAAGGTGAAGACACAAGGATGAGGAGTTTAAGACCAGGTTTGGGATGCCTAGCATGGTTTTTACCTTTTTGAACAACACAGGGAGAACATCACTCAGGCACACAAAATGAGGCAAAAATAAAAGCATAAGGCATTAGGTGTATGTGATTACAGAAAAAAATCAAAACTATGGAAATAGAAGAAAGATTAATTAGTTGTTGCCAGAGTTGAGGGAGGAAATATAATTTAAAAACATGGAGGAGTTTTCGAGCAGAGTAGCTAAGCTACTTTGAGATACTGCAGCGCTACACACTTGGCAAGAGTCTGCTAAACTCAGATGCTGTGCTGGACACTATGGCCTTCAGTGCTACTGCTATGTGCTGTAGACTCATCAGTTACAACAGACCTGCCATTCTGGTAAGCAATGCTGATGGTGGGGAAGGTCTGGCACATGGGGTGGGACAACTTTGTCCTTTCCAATTAGTCTTTTTATAAGCTTAAAGCTGCTCTAACAAGGTAAGTACATAATTAAAAATAAATCAGCATAAAAATGATAGATAGTGCAGATTAGGATGTGGTTATCTAGAATAAAATTCATCAAGTAAGTTCCCTCTGAGCAGCCAGTGTCTATGCAAAACTTGCATCACAAGAAGGGGCCAATTACTTATCTTTTCCTTCACATTGGATGTTGGAGGCTGTACATGTCGTCAGAGCTGGGAAGTGAAGCAAGATTAGATTGAAGATGAGAGTCTTCTCTCCAGGTAAGTAAACTGCCATTGCATGTACAAGTCAGTTTCAAAAGCACAGAAATTCCAGATGCTTTATTTTGAGGAGTTAGATCTGTGATACCACTGCACAATGCAGGAAGGACTTTGCTACTGAATGTCTTGTGGTTTTAGTTAAATCAGCACACACGAAGGCTTGGAACTGACAGGTGTGCCATGGTGGTGGCTTCTCCTTGTCTCAGCATCCATCACTAAGGAACCCTATCCACTGGCTTGTTTATGTCTGCTTGCTTGATACAGGCTAGAGTCATTGAAGAAAAGAGAACCTGGAGGCAAGCCTATGGTGAATTTTCATGAGTAATGATTCATGTAAGCAGGTCCACTTCATTGTGAGTCATGTCACTCCTGGGAAGGTGGTCCTGTCTGCTATATGAAAGGTGGTTGAACAAGTCATGAGAAAAAAAAATCAGTAAGCAGCACCCCTCCAGGGCCTCTGCTTCAGTTCCTGCCTCCAGGTTCCTGCCTTGAGTTCCTTTTCTTACTCCTCTGGGTGCTGGACTACAGGCAGTAAGATGAAATAAAATCTTTCCTCCCCAAGTTGCTTTAAGTCATAGTGATCTACCACAATAATATAAACCCTAAGATACCCTATAACAATGGTGTGGATGTTCTGTCTGTTATACTATGAGAAATATGACTTAAAAGATGAAGTGAGGTTTCCCAGCTCATAAGATATTCGACTTTAGAAGCTGGATGTGGTGGTACACACCTTTCATTGTTATGTCCTTGTGAGACTAAAGTAGGGTATTGTCATGAGTTTGAGGACATGCACCAGGGAAGTACCAGGGCATTAAAGAATCCATATCAAGACCCTGTTTATAGTGGTTTTACTGAGATTGACTCCCATAGGCTCATGTATTCCTATTTTGTCCCTCGTTGGTGAACTATTTGGAAGGATTAGGAGACATGTCCTTGTCGGAAGAGGTATGTCTTTGTTGGAGGAGGTATGTCCTTGTAGGAGCAAGTATGTCACTTGGGGTGACCTTTAAGGATTCAAACATCCATGCCAGGCCCAGGATCTGTTGCTGTCTGTGGATCATGATGTAGCTCTCATCTACTTCTCCAGCACCATGCCTACCTGCATACCATCGTGATGAGCATGACCCAACCCTCTGAAACTAGAAGCAAGCCCCCAATTCAATTTTTTCCCTTTGTAAGAGTTGCCTGTTCCATGTTGTCTCTTCACCACAACAAAACAGTAGCTAAGACACAGTCTCACCACCCCATCTAGATATATATGCTGCTTTTCCTTTAAGTTAACTCTGTCAAGCAGCTTAGAATCAGGAGCCTTGACCCAGGACACTTCAGCCTTCCGTCCTGTCCAGGAGCATACATTGCTTTGTTCCAAATGCTGTGGTCTATTCTATGGTAATGGCAGCAGCGTGCTGAGTAAAACCTGTGACTATCAATGTTTACCGTTGGAGCAGAGAGTATAGAGACACAGTCTGGGAGAGCATGCACACGTATATTCACGATTTTACCATGCATCCTTTCACAGCTTCTCCCAAACGACTAACATGTTCTCCTTGTTGGGGGACTACAACATGAGTCACAAGCCATCAACAGCTGGACCAAGAGGCCCCTGCTTAGCGGCTGTTGGAGAGAAAGTCATACTAAGCCACCACATCTTGCCAGTTTCTGTGAAATCCCCTTGTGTCCAGGTGACTTAATTAAGATCACAAGGGCTATATCAGAAAGACCAAAAGGAAGCTGAGACTTGGAGCGAGACAGAAGCTGTCCTGTTGGGGATAGTGGAAGAGGAAGTGCAGAGATGTCTGCTTTGTGCCTTTACCATATTGCTCACTAAAGCTACTGCTATGTGGAGCTTCTGCCTCTTTCCAGTATGCAGATGGCAGCGCCAGAGTGAAGGGAGGCTCAATGCCATTACATATGCCTGACACATAGCAAGCTTCCAGAAGAGGCCAAGTTCTTTTGTTGGAGTAAAAGGTTTACATCATTTTCAACTCGCTGTTTAAAAAACACATTGATGACTCATTATTCAAGTGCATGGTTCACTAATTTCATTGAAGATCACTATCCATTTCAAAGTGTCAATTTTGACAGCATTTTTAAAGCTCTAAAATGCTCACTGGTGGAAATTTTTGGTCATCTCTTTCCGTTTGGATGCTGAGAACAAGGGCACTTACCATTGGCTCTGCACTTTCTCTGGGCCAGGCTGACTCTGCCTCTCAGTGAGACTGTGATGGAGGGCTGATGATGCCCCACCGTACAGATGGGAAAAGGGCAGCACCAGGGAGTTGGTGATGTCATTCTAAGACACATGATGATAACTCTAGACTGAAACTCAGAACGCGGCCCTTGTAAGGCACAGCTATGTGTATTAGAACAAAAGGAGTATGGCTCAAACTTGACACTTCGTGAGGAAGCATATGACGAGCCTGTTATTTACAGTTGTACAGAGCTTACTTCCATGGCAGAATTCTCAAAAGCAGTTCAGACTGGGCAAAGCCCAGAACAGTCAGCAAAGAGAAATGGCCGCAAACACCTTTTTTAACCTTCAGAGAAGATGCTCTTGCATTGAGATGCAGATAATAATTCTGTTACTTCTGCTTTGCTGTGGAACTTAAGATTGCTGACAATGAAATAATTCAGTCCTCCGGCAAAACCCAGCTCCTGTGGTAACTCTCCCCGTTATGTCCACGTGATAGGCAGTACAGACAGAACAGGGCTCTCTTTAGGTTGTTCTAAATTTACCTAAGCTCTGAAAGATTTAATGTAGAAGTCCATCTTAGCTTGGTCAGTTCCACAGATTCCGGCCCTTAACCAGCTCAGTGAGGCAGCTTTGAAGAGGAGGATGCTAAAAATGGCTTTTGGCTGAGCTATAATGGGCATCTCACTTGAGGGATAGAATCTGTAGTTAGAGTCTGGAAATGCTGGGTTCCAGCTGGGTAGAGTTTGTTTGGCTCCTTTCTGCCTCTGGGCTACTTTTTTAATTATTAGGAAACAGATAGGTCAAATAACTCAGATTCTGTAAAGTCTTTGTTTATTATGTGGCTGACTGTGTTGATCCTAAATGGTAATCATAACTGTGATTCAAATAACTGAAGTGCTAAGTGGGTGCTCATATCAAGGTCTTGAGTGCTCCTGTTCGGACCCACATAAGAAAGATCTTTCTGAAGACACTCATGAATCTGAGTGCAGTCTTTAAAAGGCCTTAAGATAACTTACTAATACTCTCTCATGCTTTTGACATGAGGTTGCTCAATGTCTGAGTTGAGGTTTCTATTGCTGTAATAAAAATACTATGACCTGAAACAACTTGGGGAAGAAAGGGTTTATTTCATCTTTCAGCCTGTAGTTCACCATCAAAGGGAGTCAGGGCAGAAACTCAAAGAGGGGCAGGAACCTGGAGGCCAAAGCTGAAGCAGAAAGAGGAAGTCTGCTAATCTTCATGTACTTCTCAGCCTGCTGTCTTTTTTTTTTGTTTTTGTTTTTGGTTTTTCGAGACAGGGTTTCTCTGTGGTTTTGGAGCCTGTCCTGGAACTAGCTCTGTAGACCAGGCTGGTCTCGAACTCACAGAGATCCGCCTGCCTCTGGCTCCCGAGTGCTTGGATTAAAGGCATGCGCCACCATCGCCCGACTGTCTTTTTATTTATGTATTTATTTATTAAAAATTTCCACCTCCTCCCGTTTTCCTCCCACTCACCCCACTCCCCCTCCCTCTTCCCTGCCCTGTGGGAAGTCCAAGGCCCTCCCCCTTCATCCAGGTCTAGGAAGGTATGCATCCAAACAGACTAGGCTCCCAAAAAGCCAGTACATGCAGTAGAATCAAAAGCCAGTGCCATTATCATTGGCGTCTCAGTCAGCCCTCATTGTCTGCCACATTCAGAGAGTCTGGTCTGATGCTGGAGAGGCTGTGTAGTAAGGGGAACACTCATCCATTGCTGGTGGGAATGAAAACTTGTGCAACCACTTTGGAAATCAGTGTGACGGTTTCTCGGGAAACTGGGAGTCAACCTACCTCAGGATCCAGCAATTCCACTCTTGGGAATATACCCAAGTGATGCCCAATCATACTACAAAAGCATTTGTTCAACTATATTCATAGCAACACTATTTGTAATAGCCAGAACCTGCAAACAACCTAGGCACCCCTCAATGAAAGTATGGATAAAGAAGGTTTGGTACATATACACATTAGAGTTCTGCTCAGTGGTAAAAAAACAATGACATCTTGAATTTGCATGCAAATGGATGGAAATAGAAAACACTACTGAGTGAGATAACCCAGACCCAAAAAGATGAATATGGTATGTACTCACTCATTAGTGGATTCTAGCCATAAACAAAGGACATTGAGCCTATAGTTCGTGATCCTAGAGAAGCTAAATAAGAAAATGAACCCAAAGAGAAACATATATTTATCCTCCTGGATATTGGAAGTAGATAAGATCGCCGGGCAAAAGTTGGGAGCATGGGGGTGGGGGTTGGATGGGGGGAAGGGGATTTGGGGAGAGAAGAGAGAATAGGAGGATTGGGGAGAGCTTGGGAGAATGGGATGATTGAGATGGAGGAAGGGTGAATATGGGAGCAGGGAAGAAGATATCTTAATTAAGGGAGCCATTTTGAGGTTGGCAAGAGACTTGGCTCTAGAGGGGTTCCCAGGTGTCCAAGGGGATGTCCCCAGCTAGTTTTGTGGGCAGCAGAGGAGAGAGTGCCTGAAATTGCCTTATCCTATTGCCATACTAATGAATATCTTGCATATCACCATAGAACCTTCATCTGGCGATGGATGGAGATAGAGACAGAGACCCACATTGCAGCACTGGACTGAGCTCCCAAGGTCCAGATGAAAAGCAAAAGGAGGAAGAATATGAGCAAGGAAGTCAGGACCGCGAGGGGTGTGTACACCCACTGAGATGGTGTGACTGGTCTAATGGGAGCTCACCAAGGCGAGCTGGACCAGGACTGCATGAACATGTGATCAGCCCGCTGTCTTAACGCACCCCAGACCACCTGCCCAGGGTGACACCAACCACAGTGAACAGAGGTACCAAAGGCTTTCCGACCACAGGCCAGTCCGGTGAGGCCAGTTTCTCAGTTGAGGTTTCTTCTCCTAAAATGACCCTAACTTGTGTCAAGTTGACATAAAACTAGCCAGCACATCAGATCTCACTGTGCTAGGAAGCACCCGAATTAGAAAAGAGGCACAGATTTAGGGAAATAATATCATACTATGTGTCTATTACCTAAATTAGAGTTGAATCGTTGCCTGGGATCTTGCATTTCTCTTCCAAAATGCTACAAAATATGAGATTAATGTTATTTTCCTATGACCTACCGATCAGCTTAGCTTCCTCTTTTCACTAATCTGAAGTCTCAGGCATGACACAGCTACAAAGTTGTAGGCAAATGTGTGTGGAGGGCAAGAACTTGCAGAAGGTTGATTTCATTTTCTATGTCAAATTGTTCTCGATTCATTTTAAATGCAAAGTGTTCCCTTCCAAACTGGATTAAAAGGTGATACCCACAGCTCACAGTATTCCTTTACATTTCTCTCAAAATGTCAGGTGCAAAGTAGGCACGAGCATGTCTGTTTACTACACTGTCTCAGTGAGTTCGTTAGATCTGGCAGTGCCTACGTGAGACTGCATCAGCTAAGGTGTGACGTGATTTACACCTATGCATAAGGGTAATTTATAATCAGCCAGCTAGATGCATGGCAGTACCTGCTGCCTACGCAACTGACGTCTCCAAAGATCAATGTCTGTACTGGGCCGGTTTTAAATGTGTAGAATGTTACACATGGCCATTAATATTTCCTTGTAATATACTGTGACTATCGGTGCTGCTTTTATGCACGAGATGATGAAGTTTTCAGTCCTTGTCCATCCAGAAAGTTTTCCTAGTTACTAAGAACTACATCATAATGATATCTCAGTATTGGGATGAATGCTCAAACCCATCTACTGCCATTCTCTTCCGGGATAGCGTTCTCTTTAGATTCATCCACAGTCTGGTCTGCCAGTATCACAAAAAATAGAAAAATGAAAACAAACCACTGGGGGTATATTCAGTAAGATTTACATTTTTCAACTGTAAATGGGGCATAAGAAGTTCTCATGGAGCTTCAAGAAAATGTGAACGTTAATGTTTTTACAGTTTATATTTGGGGGAGAAATTATGGTTTTTTTTCATAGTCTTGGTCATGTTAGTTCTTAAATCACAGCTTCTTATTACTAACCTGGCTTCAAATCACCAGCATCCCTGTCTGTGTTGTTGCTGTTGACTCCCGAATGGTTGCTTGTTCTTACCTGTTACCTACATTGGTCTATTCACTGTGGTGACCAGAGTGATCCAGTTACATGGTATTTCCAGATCACTTGTTAAAGTCATCGGGGATATCTTATCTCTGTAAGAATGAAAGCGGTGTCACTACTACAGCTTCCAAAGGTCCATAAGGCCTCTCCTCTTCATAGCTTGTCTGACTCTCTCTTAATCTGAGTCATTCAGCTCTTCTTTGGACACCGTATGTATACTCCTGTCCCCTAGCTTCTGTTCTTGCTGATCTGTTAGCCTCTTCTACCTTTTCACAATTTCAAACCATGTCTTCTTAGGGTTGCAGAGGAAAGCACCCCCAGAGAGCCACCACAGAAGGGTGCCTCACCGTAGCTCTTCATGAATTTTCTGC
Organism: Microtus ochrogaster; assembly: GCF_000317375.1. Lineage (NCBI taxonomy): Eukaryota > Metazoa > Chordata > Mammalia > Rodentia > Cricetidae > Microtus > Microtus ochrogaster. The sequence continues at coordinate 37,963,601 of NC_022010.1, forward strand.
CTCATTTTCCCCTGTGCTCCTTGTCACACGCATATTATTTTCCTGATTATTTTCCAATATATGTAAAGACACAGAATTTTACCTGTTTCATTCACTAGCATATTCTCAAGGCTTAGAACTGTAGTAAGAAGGCTACTAGTTTTTTCCTGGCCACTTAGCCCAAAATAATCACACAGAAGCCATATTATTTAAAGCACTGCTTGGCCCATTAGCTCTAGATTCTTTTTGGCTAACTATCACATCTTAATTTAACCTATCTCCATTAATCTGTGCATCACCACAAGGTCATGGCACTACCAGCAAAGTTTCAGCACTTCTGACTCCGGCAGTGGCTCCATGGCTTCTCTCTGACTCTGTCTTCCTTTCTCCCAGCATTCAGCTTAGTTTTTCCCTGCCTACCTACATTCTGCCCTACACAGTCCTTTACTAACAAATGGTATTCACAGCATACAGAGGGGAGTCCCACATCATAGGACAATGCCCATTATTTGTGTGCACACAGTCATCAGTTACAGGGTAAAGGAAATAAAAATAAAGTATGAAAGATCAGCTCTGATAATTTTGGATCTAGAATTTTAATATGTATACAGTGTTCTGCCTGTATACATAATTATGCTTATATTTTTATGTATACAGTGTATACATTTATACAACTATGCATGTGTGTAATTATGCTGTGTATATAGTATTCTTTCTCTGTGTGTGTGTCTTCAGGCCAGAAGAAAACACGAGATCTCATTACAGATGACTGTGAACCACCATGTGGTTGTTGGGAATTGAACTCAGGACTTCTGGAAGAGCAGGCAGCACTCTTAACTGCTGAACCACCTCTCCAGTCAAAGCTTAAGGTTCTTTAGACCTTGACTAAAAGCATGGCATCCTCAGAAATTGTGGTGCCTTCTAGACCTCGACAAAAAGCACAGCATCCTCAGGAAGTATTGATGGCTTCTTATTGGATTACTATTGGCTCTTGAAGTCTACAGAGTCAGTGGTAACTAAGGTAGGCAGCTAGTAGGGATCTGCTTTCTCTTTGATTTTCATTTTACTTAAATACTTAAATCTTACTTATTAAATATCTAAATAATGTTTTAGACCTACACTCACTCAACAAATGTTTATTGAGAACTTATTGTCTGAAAGATCCCTGATTTAGCCTTAAGGGATCAGAAGCTATTTTGAATACATTCACTGAAGCACTTAAAAACTACATTATGAAACCGCAGAGCCCAGCATAGCTGAATAATAGGTAGAATTGCTTAGAAAGCTCAACTCTATACCAGTTCCTGGGGCCTCATTCCAGAAATCTGAAAAGCAAGAAAGCATTTTCAGTCTTGCCACTGAGTTCAGTATTTGTTCTAGATTTTATGGCTGCTGTAACACAGAAAGGACATATGTGGAGGAACAGCAGCTACAAGTGCAGGATATGGGAGATGTTAGATAATATCTTACACTGTCTATCTCTGTTTATATATCTGTATATATCTCTCTGTCTTTCTCTGTCTCTCTGTCTGTCTGTGTGATTGCATGAAAAATAGTCTGTAACTGAAAATAAATTCAGGAACTCTTCATTCTCACTTCCCCTTCTGGAGGTTCAACAGCTCGGTGAATCTCTTTGTACCTCAGTTGGCTGTCAGAGGTGGAGACAGATTCTGGGGCACTTTTAGCTTGTTTGAGATCTTGTAGAACAGCCAGGCTGGGTCTTTGGTATTCAAGTCCTGTTCCAGCTCCATGTGCCACATACTTCCCTTGATGCTCATTAATCTTAGCCATGTAGAAAGCTCCAGCCAAAGCCATTTCTTTGCCATGAAAACAAGCCAGACAGGGACTAATGGTTAATATATGTGAGATATATATATATTAAAATATGCTTAAAGGAACTAGATAGTATGTGCTTTAGTTAGCCTCAGGTAACATCTAACATTTTGTATTTGATTAACTTTTTTCTATTTTACAAGAGTTTTTAAATTCTTACTTTGTCTAATTCACACATAATTTTCTTTGCCTGACTTTTGTAAGAAAATGAACAATTGAGCAAAAAGAAATAAATTTTGCTTTATGATACAATTCATGATCTGTAATGGATGTAAGTAGAATTTTAAAGTGGCATTAGGCTTGTCTGACTTCTTCTTTAGTTGATGTTACTTTCTTTCTTAAAAATAAGAAGACGGGCTGGTGAAATGGCTCAGTGGATAAAGGCGCATGCCACTGTGCCTGATCACCTGAGTTCCATCCCCAAACCCACATAGCAGAAGATAACCGACTCCTGAAAGCTGTCCTCTGGCCTCTACATGAGCATCTGAGAGCATGGGAACAAAGGCATATGCACACACACAATAAATAAACATAAAATCAATCAATTAACTAATTGTTTAAAAAATACTTACTAGAACTGGGGATATTAATCAGTTGATCGGGCAGTTGCCTAGGGAGTAACAGGTAATTGATCCCTAGAAGCACATAAAAACCAGGAATGGTGGGGCACTCCTCTATTTCTAGGACTAATTCTGGTGAAAGTGGGGAAATGAGAAGATCATGGACATCCTTGGCTAAATAGCAAGCTCAAGGCCAGCTTGTACTCTATACGTGTTCTATTCCCCGAACACAAATAAACCAAACAAGAAGGCTTATTAAATTGTCTTGGATCAGTCTGGTGAAATACGTCAAAGAAAATGTCCACCATATAAATAAAAGGGATTGTGGTGGAGGATAAAAAGCTCAACAAACACACGGAGCTTGAAGAAAAAGTATCTACCAGTTATGTCCATGGGTAAGATTAGAAGGACAATTTGTCTCTTCTGTTACTTGTTTTACATTCCAATTTAAATATTCTAAGCAGAGAATATACTCATTTCGAGACAGGGAAAGTTGGAAAATTAGATCCAGTTATTTTAAGGTTTTGAAGAAAAACCAAATAAATAGAAATGTTTTTCTTTCACCCTGTCCTCCAAGAAATACAAACTGCCCAAATTTTACTTTAAGACTTAAGTTGGCATAACTGTTTCAAGTCAAATGTTTCCAGACATTTTAAGGGAAAAACTAATTAATGCTGATAAAATACTTTGGAACCACAAACTGCGAGATAGACAAATAATTCTGAAAACACAAGATGGTGACCTTTACTTGCTCATTTTTTTTTCTTGCTGGGAAGACGTCCTTGTTTGCTGCTCTTTTTGCTGATCATCTTCATTTTGCTTTGTTTTATTTATTTTTACTTCAAAGCAAAAGGAAAATATTTTGCTGACCAGTCAAAAGCTTGTTAACGTCAGTAATTCCTTGATGACTTTCTTTGCACAATCTCCTTCCTGAAAAATGTCTCAGAAGAGAGGAGGATGTTTTGTTGTTGTTGTGGAGGTGGTAGTGGTGGTGGTTCAGCAATGTCAGCTGATGTGAATGAAGTGTTTTCTCATGTTTAGGGTACACTTTGGAAATCTGGGTGCAGGCACCTTTGTTATATAATAAAGTAATTGAGAACCCTCAGAGCTATGGATTGCTGGTTCCTTCATTGGTTTTCGCTACTGTGTGATAATCAAGAGTTCGCTGCACAAATAGAACTCTGAAGGCTGAGGGGACAACCACACAGGTCCCGTTCCACTACTGATCTGAGCAAGTGGCCATGTTTGGCTTACAGATACACATATTGACTTAATAATCAAGAAAAAAGACCTTTATATAGAATATCTATTCTCTGTTATTGTAGACACTCAACATATCTTCTGGAAACTCACCAATATCTGCAGATATTCCTAACATGTTCAAAGACAAAGCAGGTGTGAGCAACTTCCAGTTAGAGAAATCCTCTGAGGAAATTGAGGGAAGTGTCTCCTCAAGCACACTGGCGAGAAAGCCATAGGCATAGGCCCTGGGTACTAACTCACTCATGGAGTATGCATCCAGGTCTATAATGACTGAAAATTGCAAAGTTTTAGTAAGTTTTACAAACTTTTAGTTGTGTATAAGATCTAAGCCACCAGTTATGACTTTACAATTGTAATCAGGCCATCAAATGAAGGGATGTAGATTATTTGTTTTTCAATGGCAAAAATGATCAACCTTGAAATAATGGATGAGTTACTTGCTGGATAACTCACAATGGCAGGAAATCCCCTGCATTGTACCATTTCCTGTTAAGTTCCCATTGTCTCCAAATGGAAAGAGCATTATTCACCTCTCCCAAACACACAGGCTTTCTCCCAGGAATATAAGGGATGAAGACTTGCCATTCTGTATATCTTTCTCATCAATTATTTCTAAACATTCATTTCTCCATGCTTTTTACTCTCTAGTTACATTGTAAGGATTTTATCCTTAAAGGCTGATGCTCACTAAAATCAAAGTTAAAATAATTTCCTCTGAAGTCTTCTTTTCAAAGGGATCTGATGTATGGGATTCTTTGTTTGCTTGTATTTCTACACCTAGACCAAAATTAAGATATCTGAGAGACATGGTGGGTAGGATGGCAGAACAGGAGTATCCTCTGAGGACTTCGTGAGTTAGAAGAATTAAGGCAACAAAGGAGAAGTTATATTCTGAGGAGGAAAGAGAACAGGAGATATAAGAACATAGACAGAAGTGAAGAAAGGCAAAAACAGCATGGGGAAGCCAAATGGCAACTCAGAGGGAAGCTTCAAACACTCAGCACCTCCAGCTCAGGTTCCCTAGGGGCTGGACAGGGACCAGATTCTGTGGGCACAATAGCTACAAAGTGCAGGCAGCCTGGTGATGATAACAGGCAGACCTAGCTACAGGAGAGACCAAGGTTCTTAGAAGTAGTAAATAAAAAACTTGAATTTAGTCTAAATGTGCCCTACTCCCAACACACACACACACACACACACACACACACACACACACACACACCAAGCTCAATTTAGAAAAGAAATCCATTATATCACTTAGCATGCCTGAGTGTCATAGAGAGCCATCTCAAGAGAGGCCTCTTGGCTCAAGACAACTAGTTTAAGGCTCTGGAAGCATGGGAAAATCATGCTGTGAGGCTCCTCAAGATGCCCTGTCACAGTGGGTCTGACTATCTTGGAATAGGAACATCTGTAACAAACTAGCTAAGAAATTTAAGCTGTAGAGTCCACTGGCCATGAAGAGAACAGCAGTAGCTAGTGAGCAAAGAAACCAGGCGCATGGCTCAGCACAGAGGTCACATCAGAGAGGACAGGAACAAAGACTAGCATATAACTCCATTCCCATAATACTCCTCAAACCCCAAACTCAAAGGTCCATTTGGGTTCTCTAACTCTTCAAGCTTTGGGTGATATGACCTACTGTGGACATTTGTACATCCTGTGGTCCATGAGCGGAGAGAGGGCCCATTCTGTCAACATACTTCCACAGCTGGTGAAGGCCAGAGGGGGCTCGTGTTAAAAGTAATTTTAAAAAAGGCAGAAAGGGGGGGAGGAAGGGAGGGAGGGAGAGAGGAAGGGAGGGAGGGAGAGAGGAAGGGAGGGAGGGAGAGAGGAAGGGAGGGAGGGAAGGAGAATGAAGAAAAGAAGGAAGGAGAAAGAAAGAGAAGAACCAGAGCTCTCAGGTGTGAACACAGACTTGCCATGGACAGCATACCCCTAGTCATCCCATTAAAAGACCTAGGGTAAGGGTCAGTTACACATCCAGCACCAGACAACATGTTGGGACCCGAGAGGAATCACGACCCGCCTCAGCTAGAAGCTACCATGCCCAACCTGGAAAGTTGTAGCTTCGGAGAAGCCCGGAAGGATCTTTGCAAGTTCAAGTATGTCAGCTAGGAGAGCTTTTCGCCTACTTTTAGTTTTCTTTCTGTTTAAATAATATTTTAAAACACATTTTAAAAGATCAAACCATGCTTTAATTTCAAGGGTTCAACAATAGAACAACATGTTCAAATCAGTAACTAATACAGCAACATGAATTGAATCAAGGTTAAATTTCTCATTGTCACTTTAATGTATGCTGAAAAAACTTCAATAAAATCCAACCTCAATTCATGGTTAAAAAAATAGACCTAGATGGAGGGGGGAGGACCTTGGAATTTCCACCTTCGGTCTTTTTTTTTTTTTTTTTTTTTTGCTCTTCGGTCTGGAAAGGGAGGGGGAAAGGAGTGGGGAGAGGGGGAGTGGAGTGGGAGGAAGGGGAGGGAAATGGGAGGATGGGAGGAGGAGGAAATTTTTTTTTCCCAAGAATAAATAAATAAATAAAAAGAAGCAAAAAAAAATACTAAATTAACTGTGTGTGAAAGAATTATATTTTAGCAGACTAAATCATGCTTAGATATGAGCCAGGAGCAGAAAGGCAATATTATACAATATTATAGCCCAAACATTTTCACAACTAATAATAAATATTTGAAGAGTTAAATAGATTCAAACCAATTGAAGCATATATGTGTCAGCTATTATGCCACAAGCCCTATTATAACTTTAAGGTTTTATGACTCATTTGTATTTAAAATAATAAAGAAAACTCCATTTATGTATTGTCCTATGAATTTGTTCATTACCTTATACATACTCACAGAACAAAATAAATTATGCCCATATTGCTATAGGTGTTAGAGATAAGACTTTTAAGCTAAAATGCATTTTTTTCTCAGTACTGCCTAACTGTTTTTATGTGGTGTGTGTGTGTGTGTGTGTGCGCGCGTGTGTGTGCTCGCATGCTCACATGTGCACAGACATGTTGGAGGTGCACATGAGGAGGCCACAGGTTAGTTTCAATTGCTCTTTCTTAGCTCCCCATCTTACTTTTTTTTGAGACAGTCTGATTGGCTAATTTGCATGGATAGGTAGCTAAAAAAAGACTTGCATTTCCAGCCCCTGTGCATCGTGGTTATAGATATATTCTGGTTTGACTTCTACATGGGTCCTGGGAATCCCACTCAAGTCCTTAGGTTTGGGCAGCAGGACTAAGACTAAGCTACCCCCAGCTGCAAACTAAGTTTTAAGAGAAAACATTGCTAATGACATGATATTCTCTGTGCTGTAATATGCCAGATCAGAAGAAAGGGAGGTGGGGTTTCAGGAAATCTCTCTTAGAAAAGTGATAGAGATACAGATCTGGTTTACTGGGATCCCTGTATTGAAAGAAATCATGTACAATTCAAAATCATCAAGAAAGATCTGTAGCCTTCAAAAGATAAGATCAAGAATGGCCTTTCAGAACATTCTTATTTGTTTATAGGAATATTTTTTCCCATTGCATTGCTGTTCACCTGAGAATCCTTAAAGGAAATAAAATTAATTTAACCAGATCTCTTTTTGATGCTAGTCATCACAAGGGAAGGGTCTACACACTGTTCCTGTATCTGCTGTACCCCATTTGTCAAGGCTTCATGGAGACACATGCAAGACAGTCCCCAGTTCTGCCCTCAGAGTTCACAGTTTTTCTCTGTCATTCAACAACATAAGGAATGCAATGAAAACCTTTCCTAAGGGATTTAAAGATTACTAGTTCTATACACACACAAAAATACATCAATTACACATTTCAATGTGCTTCTGCCCTTTTTCCTATTAGGAAATAGAAAGATGAGAAATTCTTCTTTGTTTATAATGATAGGATTGAAATTTCCCATCACAAAGCCACAAATTTAGAGTGCTTAAAATTACTTAATTGGCAAGAATTTGAATTATTTGCTAGCAGATAGTTTTAGGTTTTGCCACAATTCTAATTCGTTACATCCTCACTCCCATGTTTCTCTACCCCACATTCCACTGGAGAACTGTGTGGTAAATAAAATTTTAATCCAAGATAAATCAAACAGCCAACTCATTTAATGGCTAAGTATGACATGTTTATAATTTTAATTATCAGTCCCAATCTAAAGAATTTCAGCAATAGATTATAGAAATGGTCAAAATTTATGTTCAAGGATATTTACTTCAGTAATACAACGAAAAGTTTAATGTAATAAATATACAACATATAATACATTACTGTATAACATATATGTATATTGTGTCATATATAATATATGTATATATATATAGATAGAGGTATCTATTTATATTCAGCAATAAAGGGATGATAAAATGAATTATGGGTACATACATTTGCAAGTATATTATGGAATAATTAAAAGTGAAAAAAAAAAGGATTCTGGGGGAAAAGCCATCAATATTTTTCCCAGTGTAAACTTTGTAAGCTACGGTGCCAATCTACTAATCTAATAGGCAAGATGTGCTCACAGTGCACTAGCAGTATGATTATGACGGGCTAACCAACCAGTTTCTGATTGGATGTGAGAGCTGTACTACATGAGAGAATGCATGGTACTAGAAACCCTGTCATGAACCCATGACTGGAGAGTTCATAGGCCCCAGAAAAGAACTTAACTACTACTATTTTGATGAATCTTCATATTGCTAAACTGCCTTCAAAATACTCACGCCTATATCCATAGATTAATGTTGATTTTTAGCCCTCATCAGAGAATTAATTTTCTTATGGTTATGTATGGCATTTAATGCAAAGACCCATTACTGGCCAAAGTGGGTCCAGGCCTGAGTTGGAAATCTGTATCGCGCTCATGCACAAGGCTTGGGGTACACTGTGGAAGAAAAGAAGGGCATGGAGAGAATGCAAGAACCAGAGAGAAAGGCGATTATTCTGAGAAAACAAAACCAAAAGAAGTCAGTGGCCATGGCACTCACGAAACCAGGGCATCTGTGAATACCTGTGAAAAGACCCATACATACAGAACCAGTCATCATGTGAGCGGGAGAGGCTCATGAGGGTCTACCTCTACACTGGAGAATACCGGCCACTAATGGCTTCTGGGGAGGCAACGACATTTTCTTCAGTGATGTAGCCATTAAAAAGTTGCCCATGTTCCAGTAAATAGCCTCCCATCCACTGCATGCAAGCAACATTACTTCCATGCATTCACATGTATGCAGCACTAACTACACTCAGTGGGTCACAGGTAAATCACATGGGACACAGAAGGAGGAAGAGAAAGAACTTCTTGGGAGAAATAAAAGTTCCAGGGAAAGATGGAGGGGATGAAAGAGGGTGAAAATGACTACAATTTATTAAATACATCTGTGAAAGAGTCAAAAGCAAATAAAGATTTTAGATAATTAATAGGAAAATATATTCAATGAAGATACATGGTGTGATAAAGTCAATACACAATGATATCCATTATGTTTAGTACTTTACATGAGGAAATGCATACCAAAATATGATTTGTCTGAGAGAAGTATGATTATTGATGATTTTAACTTCTTTGTGATTGTCATTGATTATTATACTGTTTAAATCTCTAAAATTTTTAGTTTATATTTAGAAAAAATATACATTTTTAAATATAATACAAAATTACTATATTGGTAAAATATTATATCTTATAGTCACCCCTATGTTTTCTATTGCAATGGAGCAAAGTCTCCTAAGGAGTTTATGTTTGAATATTTGGATTACCGGCTAATAAAAGCTGGCATGTCACAACTGCAGAGAAGTTTCTCATTTTTGTTATTTCTAAAGTCTTATGAGCTATGTAAAGGGACTAAGAAAAATTTTAGTGAGTCCTGATGCTATGTTTGGTTAGATTTGCACTCATCATCTGGGGATGCTTAAGCTATAGCATGGTTTCCCCTGTCAGTTCTACGATGCCCTGTGAGTCTCTCTTTCTTATATTCACGAACTTCAATAGCTGTGGACACATGCCACTCTGAGCAATGGACTTTCAGAATTTTATTGCTTAAAGAATTTTTAG
>NC_022010.1:37973533-37988939 GCF_000317375.1 Microtus ochrogaster
AACTGATCATAAAGCAATAATATATATTATTATACACTCATATATACATATGTATATATACATATATATGTACATACATATATTCTTTAAGAATGGGTAAAAATACTTCATCTGACTGATACATAGCAGTTCATTAAGTAATAGGCTTATTTTTCATCTTTATAAAAGTCTGCTTTTATATCACACATAACCTCTTTACAGTAGAATATTTTTTACCCTCCCATGACTTTCTTGGGATCTTTGGTTCATTTTGTGATCAATGCCTACAACCTTTCTTAGAGCAGTAAACAAGGTTCTATAAATTTCATTTGAAATGAAAAATTGTGAGAGAAATTAGATTATGCAGTAGATACAAGAGGGTTGTAAGACAGGATTTAAAAAACATGTTCTTCTAATATCTAAAGCACAATTATGTGGTGTAGTGGCATTTCAATTGCAGTTTAATAAATACTGCTTGAAGATCTGAGAGTAAAACAGTCCCACTGGTCAGCTTTACAGACCACGTTATGGTAACACACACCTTTAATCCTAATAGCGATAATGACATGCACCTTTAATCTCAGTAGTCACACTATTGCTATAGAAACTGGGTGGTGCATGCTTTTAATGATGGTGGTGCACACCTTTAATCCCAGCACTAGAGAGGATTATAAAATGGGAGGAAACAGTTCTCAATACGCGATCTCCTTCCGCAATTCCAGGAGGCAGGATCGCCATTTCAGACTGAGGTCAAGGTAAGAGCCAGTGACTGGATGTTTTACTTTTTGATCTTCAGGTTGAACCCAATTTCTGACGCTGATTTTTTATTAATCGTGCTTCATTTAATAGTGTTTCAATGTGGAAGAGGGATTAAAGGTGTATTTTTCATCTCCTAAGAAGAAAAAAGAAATAGAAAACAGACATTTTTGAAAGCATATGTTAGATGCAAATAAATACAATATTGTCTAGTTAAATCCAAGAAATCAAGAATCCAGGTGTGTGTGTGTGTGTGTGTGTGTGTGTGTGTGTGTGTGTGTGTGTATAAAACTGTAATGTATTATGGGAAACTGGTGAATTCATAAACTATTTCTAGGTTATTATTTTTCATTTTGAACAAGGAAAGAGCAAGAGATATTAGATTTCCCAGAGGTTTGAATAACATATTGGAAAAGACTTGAGGGTAAAAATTCAACTTCTCTGCTCTGCTTCAGGAGAAGGGGGCTAGAAGAGGTGGCACTGCTAAGCAGGCAGCTTTAGGGAAATTCCTAGAGAAAGAAGCATTTGGAATACGGCTACCTAGATTGTTAGATGAGAGACAGAAGCAAAGTTAGAGAGGTCACTCTCCAATTTATTACAGAGCCATCCTCCCCTGGGCCATTCAGATCTGGGTCATCGAGCAGAACCTCCTGTGACCCTGATGTTGTTGCTAGATTATTTAAGGTCACTTATGGTCATCTTAAGGCACATCCAAATAGCATTAAGCCTTTCAACCCTAAATGTACTTTAGCCACAACTTGCCTGAGGAACCAGATAGACTGCTGATCCAACAGTCTGAAGTGGTCAGAATGTTTCCTTGTTTCAAATAAACTCTTGATAGGTATTGGAGATGTCAGTCCACCAACTGTTAGATGGTAAGAGATGAGCAGAGATCTTTGCAAGGAGAATGAAATGATGAGAAACTGAAACGGAGGAGGAAGAACATAGAAGATGCTGAACAGGCTCTGCAACTCACATAGTGTGTGGTTTATGGATATTCTAGGTTTACACTCCACCAAAATCAAGGTAATGCTTGAAACACATTGAATTCTACAGTTGTATTAGGTATTGCAGGCAGAAAATTATGAGTTTGGGTGACTGATGTAAATATGATTCCATCTATATACTCAGGATAGCAAAGAAAAATCAAAGTTGCCCAAAAAAGCCTTGCCTTAGTGTGGAAGAGCATAAATTGCTTTCTTCAGAGCTCAAATTGAACCAGGCAACCTTTTATCACAAAAAAATACTTTGGGATAGCTGCCAAGGTCCTGATTATTCTCCCCTTCTCTGATAGTATGAGGTAAACACTAAGGTTATACAGAATGCATTTTTAAAAGAGAACTCATGCTGCCCACTCAAGGGAAAAGATCTAAAGTGATCCTGGTTAACTAGAAGGGGCTGCAGGGGAAGCAAGATTGCAAGCTGATAGGGTCTCAGAGCTCAAGTGTGTATTTCTTGACCTTAGACAAACTCTATACAACTTTTGACAGACTACTTCCATTTGATCTCAGAGAAGATAATACATGGATAAATTTCTGAAAATTAATGACCATTTTGAGGAAAGAAAGGCGAGTAGAGGGCAGGAGAAAGAGGAAAAGAGGAAAAAGAAGAGAGGAATAAAGGAGAAAGACAGGAGAGGAGAGCTTTGGTACTGAAAGGTATGAGATAAGATAGTATATGTATTACATATATGCAGTGTGTTAATAATATATATATGACAGTATATTAATAATAAAGAAATTTGAATTTTCTCTTTGCTAGAAATAGAGACAAAAACATCCTCTCTAGCTCTTTGGCCCAGTGAAGCAAATTTTGGTCCTATCCTCATCTGGAGCTGTCGTATAGATAAGAGCCACAGATGAAAGGGGAAAAGTAATGACTCTTTTCAACCCCAAACGCTTCTGTTCTCACGGGTCAAGGACTGACTCACACAACTGGCTGGACCAAATGCTAAGTTTACCTTTTCTCTGGCTGAGGACGAGTTCAAGGATGACCTCAAATTACCAGTCTTTCTAAGTCTCTCCTTAGATAAATATATTCCTTGTTCTTCCTAGGTAAGATTAGTGACATTTTTGAGAAACATCCAAAAATGGACAGACAGGAAACAACATGTCCCTAGCAGAGAGAGGTGGGAATTCTACAGGAACTGGTCAAGGGACAACGTTAGGGTACGTGACCAGAGTATAGCCAGAGTACGGTCATTCTTCACTGGATCTACTGGATATTTTTGTCCAGTTCCCTCTGAGAATCTCTTGTTGACATCTGTGAAGCATTTATTTGCTCTCAAAGTTAAAGTCTTTATCTCAGAGATGCCACTGCTAACTGTGGGCATAGTATAATTGTAGGGTGATGACCCACCAACCCGCCCAGGAATGCGTGGGAGTGGGCATGAGTAGTTAAGTCCATTCCGGATATTCTCAATAGCAAGTCTTTTGATTTTCCTCGATTACTTTTTTTATACTTTAAGAAATTTGAGCTAAATTACTCTAAACCTATACATTCTCACCATTTGCAGAAGAAATGGGAATATTGGCTAGATCTGGGCTTTCATTTGCAATATCCTTAATCAGAAAGGAGTCTCCAGCTGGGCAATTTTTGTCCAACAAAAGCAAAGAAACAGAAGTTTAGCAACGTGGGATAATTGGGCCTCCAGCCACTAGGCAATGTTTTCTCTCTAACTCTTGGGAATAGCTAATGAGATGGGCTCCAGGGAGAAAAAATAATCACCTGAAAAACCTTTAGACCATTTCAGATGTGAATTTGTGGTCAGTGGGTGGAAGAAGCGCGAGGAGGTCTTTAGTTTGACCCCTGTTGTCCATATACTAACCCTCTTTGGTATCACACCCTGCTCACTCTTCATTTTTGCCTACTGACCCCATCCCCTCAGTTTATATAGACATGAAAACATACCCTAGCTTTGAATTTAAGAATAAAATACCACTTGCTTCCCCCTCCCCGCAGATGAAAACCATTTCTGGTTTCGATAAACTGAAAAATAAAAAAGCGCCTATTTTCTTTTTTCTTAAAAAAGCACTACTTACAGTGATTGGGGAGTTTGCCAGAAAGGCCTCCGAGGCCCATATTTCATCTCTCCCAAATGGCTGTGATACACAAGAAATAATATGCATCTTTCCCTGCTGAGAATCATTTGCCTGGTGTGTGCTCTGAATAAAAAGGATACAGTAGAAAAAATGTCACCCTGCCTGCCCTAGCCAGTGTGCCTCTTGCTTGCTACCCAAGTTCTGCCCCTGACAAGCTGCTGAGGAGAGAATCCATGTGGTTTAGCTTTGACAGTTTTGAATTCCAATACTGATGTTCTCCTCATGTGCACCATTCACCAAGAACATTATAGACTATAAGCCCCATTCTTTGGTTTTAATTTATGGCTGCTGGATATCCCCTAGCATATCTTGAAGCTCAAATGTCTAAACTGCTGAGTATTCAGCTTTGAGTACCTTGTCAATGCAGGGAGCACGGAGTTCTCCTCTGAAGCAAGCTGAAATACTGCCCTAGCCAAATTCATCCTGGATACCCTGGAAGACGAAGATGTTCAGCTCTGAAGTCCCTGCAGGCCCAGGTACTGAGACCCTACCTTCCATCCGCATCTACAATGGGCAGGTGGATCATCTGATTCTAGTTTATCATAATCAAGGATAATCATAATCAAATGCATTTTAATTCAGCAAGCTATTGGCAACTCAAAATCCAAAGTTCACTTTTCATATTTCCACACTCCAAATCATGTGTACTTTCCCTTCATATTGTTGGTCTGCGTCTAGCTAGTTAATTTTTAAAAGCAATTTCTTTCGCCCCAAATCTTTTCTTTCTGTCCACAGTTTTGTACCACAGATAGCAGATTGAGTAAGAAAAACTGTGTGGATTTGAAGTGAATTTTACATTCTGAAATACGAGGTTTGCGTTTAACTCAACTATACAGCATTGAATGCATAAGGGAAGTGTGGGTTTTGAAACCTAAGAGTAGAGTTGGAATTCAAGTTCTGCCACAGTGGATGTGAAGGAAGTGTTGGACTGACTGCAAAGCACAGGGAGGGAACAGTTCTTTCTCCCAATGAGACAAAAAGAAAAGAAGCATTTAAACACTTTACTCAGCATTTATGAGAGGGGTAAATAGCTGCACCCTACTGCAAGGCTTTTGTAAAGACTGGAGATAATGTATAGACCATTCACGGAGCAGAATACCATTTGCTACATGGGTCTTTTATGGTGAGAAAATTGCATCTTCCTTTTAGAGAAGCCACAACATGAGTTTAAATAAGTAGACTCTTTCACACACACACATACACACACACACACACACACACACACACACACACACACACACACAAGAGAGAGAGAGAGAGAGAGAGAGAGAGAGAGAGAGAGAGAGAGAGAGAGAGGCATGCTTATACACACAGGCACACAAATAAAGGAAAAATAACGATAAACACAAACACAGAAGCCCATATTTATTCATAACTCAGAACCTCCTGGCTCCAGCCCTAAGACTATACTTTTATAAAACAGAAAGGGCATCAAGAAATCTGGAAGGATTGGCCAAATGCCTGGCACCTTGCTCCACTGTCAAGAGTAAAATGTTATGTATGCAAGCTCTCTTTAGAGCAAGATAGGAAACGGGTCCACATCTCGCACACTAAGTGTCTGCCCTGTATGAAGAAGAACAGTATCTACAGATTTACACACAGAAAGCTGTAAACATTAGGACTGAACACTCAGGTTTTTGCTGTTCGCCGTCCCCAGAGCAAACATCCTTCATTCTAGTTCTTCTCTCGATGCAAGCCAAATACTAAAGCTTACTGTTGTCAAACGGCGTGGCTACAAATAAATATGCTCAGCATGGCTTCTCTGTGCCAACTGGCACGTTGGTGTAATCATTTTACACAGCATGGCCTCCTTCAGCTCAAGGGCACTAAGCAACAATCGGCAACTAAGAAACAGGAAGCCTCCAGAGCCGGCCAAAGAGAACCAAGGAGGCAGGCTGGACTGAATCATCTAATGGACCGTTCCTCTCCACCTCACCATGGACCGCTCTTTCCTAAAAGATAAAACAACAGGCATGTGCCAGGTAGGAAAATGACTGATCAGAGAACACAGGACTAGAATGCAGGAGTCACTGGGCCACTTGAAACGCCTACAGGAGGCAACTTCCTGTCACAGAAACAGGGCTGACAAAAGTGAGAAGTTGGGGCAGATGTGGAGTTTGAACGAGGTTCAAAGATTCCTGGGAAATGCCATTCTCCTGTTGGAGGAAATAATAGGTCTAAGAAAGAGCCAGTCTTGGTTGCATCCAATACCTAGTAGGGGAACTCAGACAAACCGTTAGGCTGCTGCTCTTAGTTTAGTTTACTTAACTGTAAACGAGAGGAAACATTCTAATGTTGCATTGGAAATCAAGTATGCTCATGAGAAAAGCATGGCTATACCTTGGAAACTGTGAAACTTCCCAATACCCATAAATGAACAGGGTCACCTTGTCCCTCTTCTTAGCACACACACACACACACACACACACACACACGAGCGCACGTGCACACACACATACTTTCCTCATCAGTTCTAAAGGTTAGCAGGTGGATAGGTTAGCAACTTCTGCCCACAGACACCAAGTGCTAACCACATAATCTTTCTGGATTATGACACTTAAAGCAGGAGCTTGTAGGACAATCAATTTGTAGTTCATATCTAGCTCTGCCTTTCCCCTCTATTTACAACAGAATAATGAAAACATTACTCATAATTAAGCTCAGTCAAATAAACATTAACTGTATAACAGTTATGGACCACGTTCCCCAATAGAGACCATGCTGGATACAGAGAGAAACACATACTCCTTACCCTAAGTTTTGCTTACATTGTAGATTAAGGAAGAAATGAGAACAGTGATGATAGAGGCAAAGGTGAGTCCAGCACAACAGGGATACAGGGATTGTGAACACAGAATGGTATGTTCCTCCCCCTCCTCCCCCCCCTCCTCCTCTTCCTGTTCTTCCTCCTCCTCCTCTTCCTCTTCTCCCTCCTCCCCTCCTCCCCCTCCTCCTCCTCTTCCTCCTCCTCTTCTTCTCCCTCCTCCTCTTCTCCCTCCTCTTCTTCTCCCTCCTCCTCTTCTCCCTCCTCCTCTTCTCCCTCCTCCTCTTCTCCCTCCTCCTCTTCCCTCTTCTTCTCCCTCCTCCTCTTCTTCCTCCTCCTCCCCCTCCTCCTCCTCCTCATTGTTTCTCTTTCTCCGACTCTCTATCTCTGTGATTATCTCTGTCTCTCTCTCACACATACACAGGGATTGTGGATGCACAGAGTGGTTTTCTTCCCCTTCTTCTCTCTCTGTCTCCCTCCGTCTCTCTATGTCTGTAACTATCTCTGTCTCTCTCACACACATATACACAAAGCAGTGTAAGCCAAATATGCTTTTTCATAGTAGTTCTGGGTCAAGTTTCTAATCAGAGAAATCAAGTTTCTAATTCTAATCTAATGTTTGTGAATATTATAGTTCACTTCTTTTGCTAAAATAAAAATATCTACTGATTTGGATGTGAAGACACAATGTCCGTTTAATTCCTTCTGAATTGTTCTAATTATCATGCCTCCCTCCCGTGGTTGTTTTGGTTTTGTTTGTACAAAATGTGCCTAGTGTTTTCTCTGTCTTCCATTATATATATGTATTTAATATATAACATCTTATATAAATAGTCCACTCATACACAGCCTTATATATCTATAACTATATCTAGATAGATAGATAGATAGATAGATAGATAGATAGATAGATAGATAGATAGATAGATAGATGGAGATGATAGATAGCTAGATAGCTAGATAGATGATAGATAGATAGATAGATAGATAGATAGATAGATAGATAGATAGATAGATAAATAGATAGATAGATGATAGATAGATAGAGATAGATAGATGGATGGAGATAGATAGAGATAGATAGAGAGATAGATAGATAGATAGATAGATAGATAGATAGATAGATAGATAGATAGATAGATAGATAGGAACATATACAAATAAATTGGTGCTTCATAGGGAAAGCTTGTAGTACTCTTTCTGAATAATGAAGTCCATTATCATTACTCCCTTCTCCATGTCTTCCCAGAGCAGCACGTTGCCCACTACGAGCACAATCAAGTCATTCCTTGTGCAGAAAATGCAAGAATGGAGGACCATGGATAGTAGAAAAGCCAAAGAAAACAAAGTCTGCTCCCTCGCTCCCTGATGCTGTCAGCTCTTGCAGGTTTCTTTTTCTGTTTTCTTTTGGGGGGGGGTATTGGTATTTTTGGGTTTTTGTTTGTTTGTTTTTTTGGAATGAAACATCTAAGACACTCACTGAGGCCCACTATTGAAGGCTGGAAAGCGGTCATGACCTGATGCCAAAACTGTGTGTTTGAAAATGTAGTTACTTAAAATGTTTCTTCAAAACATGTCCAAGGGTAGATAATCAATTCTAAGATCGGGTCATCACTGCATTAGACAGAGGTTAATTGAATGTGAAAACACACATTCTCTTGTGCTGAACTGAAATGGCATTGTTAAGCCAAGTACTTTAAACTCCTGCCACCTAGCCTCTCAGGACTCAATGCCAGAAATTTCTAACAAGAACCAGTGTTCTATAAAAGTCCATACAAGGAATCTTCCCCCTTGACAAATGGAGAACAATTTTAATTCTTTTTTGTTTTAAATCATAAATAAAGCTAAATCAAGAACTACTAAAATTCCTACTCAAATTAGACTGGCATATGCAATGGTACCATTAGTCCTGTTTCTACTTATGTGAAAGCACTTTATTTAAGCGAATATATAAATATTAATACACCTATGTACCTAAATTTCACTGAATACATTTCAAAAACCATCCTAATTTTAGCTAATGCCAGAGAGAAACTCCAAAACAAAGGGAAAGGCAGAAGAGAGGGGCCTCACACACACAGGGGCTCTCATACACATAGAGGACCTCACACACATAAGAGACCTCATACACACTGAGGGAGTCTCACACACAGACTTAGCTGTTCATTATATCCTAGGCATGTGAATGTTAATAGAAGCAATTAAATAATCTAAATGTGATGGAGCTCAATTCTCAACCTTCTAAAATCATTTCTCATCATTATTATAAAATAATTATCTTTTTGGTTTGGAAAGAAAAATAAAGAAAAAATTAACTTCAGCAAAAGGATAGTTGACTATACATATGTTGATCTGTTATACATTTGTACAGACATTATTATATGTCATGTTAATTTATTTTCTGATTAGGAAATAAGCATTCATCATCTAAAACTCATAAGAGAGTGATCATCTAAGTCTCTTCTATGTCTTTCTTGCTGACATCATCCTTCCACAGAATAGAACGTCTGTCAGGGTTCCTGTTTGAGCTTTTTTGGAGGAGCTTCCTGTTTTTTTTTTAATTTTCTTTGAGACAGAGTTTCACTGTGTGACTCTGGTTTGGCTAGAACTCTCCATGTTGATTAGGCTGGCCTTGAACTCACAGCGATCTGCCTGTCTCTGCCTCCCAAGTGCTGGGATTAAAGACATGTGCCACCATGCCAGGCCATTGGCATGATTTGATGAACTTTTTGACTGATAAAGTAGGTGGGTTTCAGATTGCTGTCACAGTTCACACCTGTGCTCTGATGACTCAACAATATTGCTAAAGGAATATTCCATCTAGTACATTATGCTATCTTGTGTTTCAGATACACAGAAATCCCCTTAATAATGTTCCACCATCACCCTGAACAGTCACTCCCTAGGTTGCAGCCAGTCCTTTGCATCAGAGATGACAGGATTCAATTACTATAGATATTTTCATTACACACGCCAGTCCATATCTAAATAAAATTCCTAGATGTAGACTTTCTGGATCAGAATGCATGCAGTGATAAATCGGACTGATAGCTCCAAATTCCCTTCAATAAAGATTATGTCATTCCTACATGGTTATTGTATGGATACCCATATACTCTGTGCCCCAGTAAACTGTGTTATAAAGTATTACCATCTTTGAAACTTCAAGAACTTAAAAACGATAGACCAGAGTCAGGCAGCGTGGTGCACAGCTGCAATCCTAGTGCTTGGGAGACTGAGGCAAAAGGCTCTAGAGTTTACATTCAGCTTGGGCTGCACAGCAAGACCTTGCTACAGAACTGTTTTAAACGGTAGATCAGTGTCTACATAATTTGAATTTGCTTCCTTATTTAATTGTGATAGAGTACAATTTTGTAGGTCTAAGAGCTGTTAGACTTTCCTCTGAGACAATAACTTTACTGTATTAAGAATAAAAATGGAGGCTCCATTTGTTAATTGTTTCTCTCAGTGTCTGTACTACTGCGGTTATATTTAAGAAGTAGTTCCCTGTGCCAATGCATTCAAGTGTACTTCCTACTTTCTCTTCTATGAGGTTCAGTGTGATTTGTTTTATGTTGTGTTTTTTGATCCATGTGGACTTGAGTTTTGTGCATGATAATAGATACAGATCTATTTTCATTCTTCTACATGTGGTATCCAGTTATGCCAGCACCATTTGTTGAATATGCTTTCAAAGCAAAGGACATGGTCAACAAGACAAAATGGCAGTCTATAGAATGGGAAAAGGTCTTCACCAACCCCACATCAGACAGAGGGCTGATCCCCAAAATACATAAAGAATTCAAGAAATTGGTCCTCAAAAGAACAAATAATCCAATAAAAAATGGGGTACAGAGCTAAACAGAGAACTCTCAACAGATTAATCTAAAATGACTGAAAGACACTTAAGGAAATACTCAACATCCTTAGCCATCAGAGAACTGCAAATCAAAACAACTCTGAGATTCCATCTTACACCTGTAAGAATGACCAAGATCAAAAACACTGATGACAACTTATGCTGCAGAGGATGTGGAGTAAAGGGAACACTCCTCCATTGCTGGTGGGAGTGCAAACTGGTACAGCTGCTTTGGAAATCAGTATGGCAATTTCTCAGAAAATTAGGAAATAACCTACCTCAAGACCCAGCAGTATCACTTTTGGGTATACACCCACAGGATATTCAATCATACCACAAGGACATGCACTTAACTGTTTTCATAGGAGCATTGTTTGTCCTAGAAAGAACCTGGAAACAACATAAATGCCCCACGACCAAAGAGTGAATAAAAAAGATGTGGTACATTTACACACTGGAGTACTACACAACAGAAAAAATAATGACATCTTGAAATTTGTGGGCAAATGGATGGATCTAGAAAACATCATATTGAGTGAGGTAACACAGACCCAGAAAGACAAATGTAATATATAGTCACTCATAAGTGAGTTTTAAACATAAAGAAAAAAAAACCTAGCCTACAATTCACAATCCCAGAGAATCTAGACAACAAAGAAGATCTTAAGAGAAACATACATAAATCTAAATCTTCATGGGAAGTAGAAAAAGACAAGATCTCCTAAGTAAATTGGGAGCATGGAGATCATGGGAGAGGCAGAAGGAGAGGTGGGGGGAGGGGAGCAGACAAAAATAAATAGCTCAATAAAACAAAATAGTCATTTAAAAAGAACAAAATAGGAGCACTGGACAGTGGTGGTGCATGCCTTTAATCTTAGCACTTGGGAGGCAGAGACAGGCAGATTTCTGTGAGTTTGAGGCTAGCCTTGTCCACAGACTGAGCTTCAGGACAGTCAGGACTGCTAATAAGTAAGTAAATGAATAAATAAATAAATAAATAAATAAATAAATAGAAAGTTATGAGTTCAGAAAAGTTTAATATCTTTTCATGGTTGATAATAGGCTTATAATCAAACACTAATGGCTTCCCTAAAAGAGTATAGCTCTGAGACCATGAATGAATACAGAAGCAGGAATATGAAAATACGGAATCTCTATTTTCAGAAAACATCCAGTCTTTTAAAAGTTGTAGTTTGCAAGCCTTTTGTTACCAGGTGTCACAAGAGACTTTCAGATTATGAAATGTTTTTAAACATGTGAAAAAGGTTCAGACTTGCTTGAAAATGTAAACCAAAACTACACGGAAATTCTATCTCACCCCAGTCAGAGTGGGAGTCATCAAGACAACAAATAACAACATATGCTGGTAGGGGTGGAGAGGAAACAAACACTTATATACTGTTAGTGAGAATGCAAATGAGTCCAGCTAGTGCAGCAATTAGTATGGAAGTTTCTCAAATAAACACACAACAACAACACAAATTCCAAACTCCTAAAAGGAGAACTTCGCATGACCCAGCTATACCACTTGGGTATTTATCCAAAGGGCTGCAAGTCAACACATCATAAAAGAAACTTTCACATCAATGTTAGCTGTGGCACTATGAACAGTAGCTAAACTATGGAATCATCCTATGCCTCTGTCAACAAAGCAAAGGATAAAAACCTATGGCATATATCCACGGGGGGATTATTTTCAGTCATGAAAAAAAGGTATGAAGTAATTTTCAGGATATTGGATACAGCTGGAGATAATCAAATTAAGTCAACCTCAGGAAGACAAATATTATATCCTTTGTCTCACTTATAAATCATAGATTTTATATAGATACATAAAATTATATATGTAAGTAGATGTGAAATCATCCAGGGAAGCAAAAGGGATGGAGAAGAGGCAGGTGAAAAAAGGTGGGGTATGTGAGGGAAAATATGCTCAAAGAATATTATAAATATTCTCATGAAAGTGACTTTATAAGTATAATAAAAATAATTTTGAAGACCTAAAATTTATTAAAATAACAATCAAAATAAGATTTGAATAATGAACAAAATTATGATTAAGCATAATGTGTTTCTGAAGTTTAGAAACTATGTCATGAATTGCACTTTTCAGAAGTTCTTGGGTTGTTTAACAGCACGTCATAGAGAGATTGATTGGTAGATGTTTGGATAAGCTAGATACATTTTATTGGAATAGATAGATGAGATAGTTCCCATTGACTACATTCTGTAGTTTTTTGTCTCCAAAGATCATTTTTTTTCTCACAGTGCTGCAATGTCACAGGTCTACAAGCTGTTTGGAAGGCTGGTAGATGCCTCTTGAAAGTCAAATTAAAAGTTCACTAATGGTTAAGTGAATGTTTAAATGCCTCCTAATGTATCAGGCAATTGGTTTGAGTTCTCAATACTAAAGTCAACATGTCATATCAGTGTATGTGAAACAATTCTCATATATTACCTATTTTGTAATCTAACTAATTTCCCAGAAAGATATCTCTCTACTGCCAAAATGAAGAGTATTTTTTAAAGATTTTCTTTCCGTTCTTCAAGATCAAATCATATTATTTAGTTATAAGGTGCAAATTTGACTACAGCTAAATGCTCAGTTCACAGACTCTCACTATCTTAAAGAATGTCTAAGGATGCATCAGGCCATAGATGTTTACATTGTTCTTTACCTATGGACCACCTGTAGGAGTTGTAGGTGTGAATAATGCATGGATGGAAATTAATCACTAATGGTGTAAAGAGTAGGAATAAGGTTAGTACTTCACATGTGTTCATATGTACATCATTTAAAAAAGTATCATATGTCTATGTCAAATGTGAAAATTTCTTCAAAGCACAAGAGTACAAACAGGGATAATATTATTACCACACAAAGACAACTGCTATTTCACACCAGCCTTAAAAGTCATATGCTTGGAAGAGTTAAAGCCGCTTTCATTTTTATTAAGTAAGAATGTTGCTAACAAATGGCTACTGTAAAAATAATGGGTCCAGAAAGAGATTTAGCAATCTGACCCAACTCAGACATCTAGGAAATGTAAGCTATCAGATCCAGGTGTTGGAATATAGTTTCTAATATAACTAACATTGTCATCTTAACTCTTGTACCCAGCATTATCTCATGAGCTTCTAGCCAATTAACAAGTATTTTGGACATTTTCATATGATCATTATAAAACTATATTAAAGATACTTATGGACGATTGTTTCCTTTACTTCTAATTATTTTCCTCTGACTTTGAGTGTAAAATAAACAGGTCAAATGATTTTAAATGTGTCCTGGGGAGATGGATCTGTTGGTAAAGTTCATGCTGTGTAAGCATGATAATTTGGGCTTACATCCCCAGTACCCAAGGGGAGAGCTGGATGCAGGGGTGATTACCTGCAATATTTGCACTGCAGAGGCTGAGAGAGGACCCCTGGGCAGGTCCTGTCAATCAAAACAACAACAGAGCAAAAGGTGGAAAGCAATTGAGGAAAACAACCAAGATTGGAAGACAGCCAAGACTGAGCTCTCCTCACCTACCTCACCACACACAAAGGAAAAACAAATTCGCATGTATCAAATTCTGAAGTTTGAAGCAATTTGAGCTTCCACAAGTATATAGTATAGAGGTCTACTTTGCTCCCCTCAGCAACACTGCCCAGCGGCACACAAACATCCTTTTGCTCAAACTGACATACAGCATTCATAAAACTAGCTTTCGGCAGGAATGTCTCTTCTCTAATTGAAATGTTTACAGATAATTATCAATTCACATGAAATTGCAGGAAGTAATACAGAGATGACCTCAATATACCATCCAGCTTCAAACTTGCAAAACTAAGGCAACATGTTCCAGGGCATGGGATCTACCCGGCTCCTCAGTTTGAGCTGTGTGCAAACACAGTCTGCTCAGTTTTGCTGCACATAAAAGGTTATATAGAATCCCCATAGGCAGACTCTGAGAGTTTTTCCTCACAAAACTTACTTGTGCTGACCAGCCATAACCACCATCTCCTTTCGGTCACCACACCAGCCAATCACTACTGCCTGGAAATAGCAGGGTCTCCACTTCAGAAATCTTGTCATCTAAAAGATTATAGCCATGGATCCATAAACCCTATAATTCTGTGGGATTGGCATTTTTCTCTTGGCATGATTTCCTGGAGTCATTGAAGCAGTGGCAGAGATTACCAGTTGATTTACTTTCACGGCAGAGCATATGTGATCCCCACGTCTGTTGAAGAGCATATATGCTGCTACCGGTGTGGCTGTTTCAGACAAAGCCCCGGAAAATAATAGTACATACTCTTTGTGTGAACATAGCTTTAATCTCTCTGAAACCAAACTCCAGAATCCAATAGCAATGCACTGTGATAATTTAATGTTTTGCTTAATGAGAATGGTTAATCTACATTCATAACATGTATATATGCATATATGTCAAGCTATAAAAGAGCTGTGCTATTTTTTCTTTTCCACCAGAAAAATCTAATGAAATTTATTTCTACTTCCTTTCCTGCATTTTGTTTTTTTATAACTTTTTCATTTGGTCATTCTGTTGTGTGTTGAGGCCACTAATGTTCTATATCAACTCATCTGAACCATAACGTACCCAGACATTAGGATAAATGTTTTTCTCTGGGTATCTATGAGAATAATTGTAAATAAGATTATCTTTGAGTTGGAGGCATATTGCCTTCTGTAATGCATACAGGTTTCATCTAATCTGTCAATGGCACAGGATACGAAGAAGGACCCTCTCACCCATCAGACCTCCTATCTGGCCACCTCATGCTTGGGAATTAGATTTTTTTTTCCTGCCTTCACCTACATACTGAATGCAAACTCCGGTTCTTTCTGGCTATCAGGCTTGCTAGCATTTAAACTGGAGCTACACAATTGGGCCTTGAATTTGACTAACACCTTTGGTTTGCCTATACCTTCCAAATTGA
>NC_022010.1:37989227-38028380 GCF_000317375.1 Microtus ochrogaster
GCCACCATCGCCCGGCCTAGTTTCATTTCCTTACAGAGCCCTTAAGCCCATGAATGAAAAGGATAGCTTTATTACCTTTATTGATCACTGTCTATAGAACTAAGAACCAGAGGTTGAGATTCTCTTGACACTAATTTGATAAATGATCTCAAGTGATAAATGATTTTATCCCTCTGGGACAAGGTTTCAATAAATCAGAAATGTTAATGATCCTTTTAATTTTAACTTTATGAGAATATAGATACAGACTTCCAGGGCTGATTACGAAAATTTAAAACTTAGGCAGAGTTTCTGAATTATTTCTAACAGAAAACAAAAGAAATTTGCTCACTGAGTAAGGAATGATATTTCTGAAGATCTATAAAAGCCCCTGAACATACCCCGCAAAAGTAACCTAATTAACACATCAAGTAGATATTTTTAATATAAGATGAACTCCAATGAAGTTTTTGTAAGCAGATTTAATTTTTAATATGTGTATGTGTGTCTGTCCATGTTTATGTGTGAATGTCTCCATCAGAAACCAAAGAGGTCAGATCCCCCAAAACTATAGTTGCCAGTGGTTATGAGCCACCAAACACAGGTACTGGAAATCAAATTTGGGTCCTTGGTAATGGCAGTATATACTCTTAACCACTGAGCCAGCTCTCCAACCCATCTAAGGGATATTCCTTTTATCCTTTAGGGAAGTAAGAATCGCCTAAACATCACAATGTCTATCGTATACACCTCTGACAATCATTTTTCTCTAGAGAATTTGAAATACATGGTAGGTGTTACTAATTAAACTTCAGGAAGGTGTCATAGAACTTTGAAAAACACACCAATGATCTTGAAGAAAGCCAAACTTCAAATGTGGGATTGGTGAGTGTGAGATTTTTCCAGAGACTTGGAATAGTTTGTGCTTCTGTGAGGGCAGAGAAGACAATAAGCATAGGTTCTCTGCATCTTTCAGCTCCTCCAAGTCTCCATTGGGAATGACATGCTGATAAACTTGTATTCGATCTTTGACAACATCCCCGCTTATAAACACAGAAAGATGCAAACGTAAGTGACGGAGAGAAAACAATAAAACTGTGACGTCGAAGAAACTCCATTTTCTAGTATCATTGAGTTCTGTTAGATTTCCAACTTAGGATTGACTGGGAGTCCTTTGTGCTGACACCATTTGACCACCATTCTCAGCCCTCTCTATGCACCAACATAGAGACAATTTTCCTAACTCCTAGCATAGCAGGAGGAGGTGTAGCTGAAAGTCTCTTCTCCGTCCTGTCTGGTCCCACTGGACCAATTTCTCTCCTGCCCACTGGTCCCTGCAGTAGCTATGACATAATAATTCAGAGGCTTAATGATAATTGTTTGGCCAATAGTTCAGCCTTCCTATTGGCTAGTTCTACATATAAATTAACCCATTTCTAATAATCTGTATATCGCCACATGCCCCATGTCTTCCCTGGATTGCTCTGGCATCTTACTCCTCCTGCAGCTGCTGGCATCTCCCTGACTCTGCCTTCTTTCTCCCTTTATCTTTTTGTTTTGTTTTGCTTTTTCTTCAAGACAGGGTTTCTCTGTGTAACAGTTCTGGCTGTCCTGGAATTAGCTCTTGTAGTCCAGACTGGCCTCAAATTCACAGAAATCCACTTGCCTCTGCCTCCCAAATGCTGGGATTAAAGGCATGCACCACCACTGCCCCACTTCTCTTTATCTTTGTTTGGATTTACAGCCTGGTTCTATTCTGCTTAGCTATTGGCCAAATCAGTTTCTTTATTAACCAATAGCAATAAAACATTCACAGGAGCCAGGCCGTGGTGGCGCATGCCTTTAATCCCAGCACTTGGGAGGCAGAGGCAGGCAGATCTCTGTGAGTTCGAGGCCAGCCTGGTCTACAAGAACTAGTTCCAGGACAGGCACCAAAGCTACAGAGAAACCTTGTCTTGAAAAAAAAACCAAACAAAAAAAAAAACAAAACAAAACAACAACGACAACAAAACATTCACAGGACACAGAGCACAACCCACATCAAGGAGACATTAGTTCACTAGCTCTCACCACATCTTACTTAACTGTGTAGCCTTGTGTAGCTAACATGTGAGCTCTGACAAACCACGCTACTTTATCCTCTGTGAGTTCACTTAGTCATGACCAGACATACCACACTAATGACAAGGGACAGACTGAATGGTACATTTACTTATCATTACATTTCTAGATGCAAGATAGTAAAAGAGAAGCTGGCAAACGCAAGAGAGCAGAAAGACTTAAGATAAATTATGGGATACAATAATGGAAAGTAATTCCATGGATAAAGAGCTGGGAAGAGAGTTCAATGGATCTACTGGTTGCTGTGCAAGAATAAAGACCTACATTCAGATCCTGAACACCCAAGTAAAATGTCGGACCTGATGGCACACTCCTGCAACCCCAGTGCTGAGTATCAAGGACAGGTGGATCCCAGTGGGGCAAGAAGGCTTTCTATCTAGTCAAAATGTCTCAAAAGGTAAGGTGGAGAACAAAAGAGGGGACACCAAAAGTCAACCTCTGTTGGGGTATGCTCGCTACCTTCCCACATACACACATACACGCACGCATGCACGCACACAAACACACGTGCATTCACACACATGCACACACAGTTTCTTGACTATTTGAGGGACAGGGAGAGGCATGGAGAGGCTGAGGGTCTTCTCACATCGTGTGAGACACAACAAGTGAGCAGAATCCCAACATCGCAAGAGTTCAGCTCACTTGTTTTATAACCAGCCTGGCCCATTTCTGCCTCTGTATTGTGAAGGAACACAACTCGCGGTTCCCTCAGGAGAGCAATAAGAACAGATTAGTCGATATTTACCAAACCATCTGAAAGTGAGCTGCAGTGGATGGCTTCACATGTCTATTTCCTCCAGGGACTCCAGATTGCACTTAGTACAAAATACAAGGGATTCCTTCTTGAGAAGTTATGGGTTTTGTTAGAAAAGGTAAGCAGTAATGGAAAAACGGAGGCTTCCTTCAAACTCCACTTGGAGGTTAGACTGAACACACATTTTTCTTACTAATCATCACATAGTGAGCTTTCACTGGTCTGTGAGAGGAAGAAGATTCTGGGTAAAGAAAAACATCACAGGGTGTTGGCAAAAAATACTCTGTTTTACCACCCCCCCCAAAAGTAAATACCAGCACATTTTATTACTATTCTGTTCCAAGGATCAAGATGCTAAAATAATATTAGACAGTTTTTTTAATTCTCCTGTGATATGCTCCCCCATGGCAGCGTGTGCATAAGGTGTGGCATGCTGATACCCAATTAGTTCTCAGACACTATCAAGCATCCTATCATCTTAGAAAGCAATTTCAAGAGTAAATATTTGCAGACCACTTTTTAACCAGCAAGTCTCTTCTTAGTGATTCTAGATTTTTTAGTCTCAACAAAGCTTAGATGAAAACCATCATCCCTTCTCTGAAATGAAGGAAAACAAGCTTGAACATGTATTAATTTTCCAGGACTACAGTGACAAATACCATACCACAAAATGAACATCTTAAAATAGTAAAAATGTATTCTATTCCAGTCATGGAAAAGCATGAATATAAAACAAAGTGCTGGCAGAATTGTTTTTTTCTAGACTCTAGAATCTAGAGGCACTTAAGGGGAATATGTTCTGTACCCACCTTCTAGCTTCTGGAGATTTCTGCTCATTCCTGGTACCTTTGACTTGTGGGAGCATCACTGAAATCTCTGCCTTCATCTTCACATCATGTTTTTTCTGTGTCCCTTTCTTACAAGCACATCAGTCAATGAATTTAGAGCTAATGCCAATCCACTGTGATAAAACCCTATCCCAAATGAGGTCATGTGTTAAAGCTATGCATGAATGTGGACTCTATTAGACTAAACTTGTTGCCAGAGAAGAGTTAATAGATTTCGGAATTCTCACTAGATGATAAATCATGGAATAAAGACTCAAATTGGGGTGTTTCTAGCTCCCATCTAAATTATGGCACACAGTGCACCTCTGGGTCTTTACTGGCATCATTCTGCCTCATTTTGGCAAAGAACCCCTGCTAAATTCAAAGGTTTTCAAGTTAGAGCACTTAGTACAGAATTAAACATGGTGCCTGTCATCTACGACAATAGGAGATGACCACTGTCAGTAGCTTCTCTTACATCCCAGCACCACTTCCTGTACTATATTTTCAATCAATGTGTTTTATGTAAGTCCTTTTTGTCTACCTTAGAATACTTTAAGTCCTTGTTTCTTTTCCAGTGACTTCCCTTCAGTCTGGATACGTATAATCAAATTTAAGAGTATTCATGTCTAAAGGCCCAGGGCAGATACAAATGCCTAGCACCCCGCATCCTGTTGAAATTTTTAAAGCTGATTCTAATCAACACCTAATTTTTAATCATAGTTTATTCTCCCCCATTACCCTAACTCTCTTTACTTCTTTATTTCCTTTCCTCCCCCCATCCTTCTTTCCTCATTTCTTTCTATAAATTTATAAATGCGTTTTTTAAAATATTTGAAAAACGGACCTGCATTAAACATGTAATATTCCCTAAACAACACAACACAATTATTTATAAAATATTTAGATTGTAGGAAATATTGTAAGTAACCAAAAGACATAGAGCAGGGTGAGTGGTTTATTATGTACAAATACCATGCCATCTTGGACCAGGAATTTGAGTATCTATAGGTGTGGGTATCAGCAAAGTCCTGAAACTGATGGCTCAAGCATAGTGGGGGAAATATCATACTCTTGTGCAAGACGGTTAGATATATACACACATGCATTCATGAACATATTCAGCCTCAAACATAGAAACTAACGTTGTAGGAAGGATCTTAGCTTCCCACTTCTGAGTGTCTGTTACAATACATTTTAATGAAGATGTTATGATGAATCATTGATAAATGAAGCCATACATTTAAATAAGTTGAAATTTCTTCAGCAATATATGTACAAAAAAGAACTATGAAAATTTAAAATAATAACTGATTTTAAATATAAGCTCACAGTGAAAAACAGAGTGTGTGGGACTTTTATGTGAACACATGTACTCTGTGGTTAGTGTCTTCCTCAATCACTTCTCCCCCTTATACTTAGGTAAACATTCTCCTGGTGTGGGAGGTCCTTCTGTATATGTGTTGCTTTTATTGGTTAATGAATAAAGAAACTGCTTTGGCCCATAGCAAGGCAGAATGTACCTAGGTGGGAAAAACTAAACTGCATGCTGGGAGAAAGAAGGCAGAGTCGGTGAGATGCCATACAGCTGCCACTAGAAACAGACAAGCCGGAACTCTGCTGGTAAGCCATGGTCATGTGGCGATACACAGATTAATAGAAATGGGTTAAATTAAGATGCAGGAGTTAGCCAATAAGAAGCTAGAGCTAATGGGCCAAGCAGTGATTCAATTAATACAGTTTTTGTGTGTTTAGCCAGGAACAAACAAATGGCCTTCCTACTACAGTACTTTAGACCTAGAGCATATCCTTTGGTTATGCTGGATGACCACAGGTCCCAAGGATTTTCTCTGCCTCCCAGGTGCTGGCAGTACAGACGCCTGCAGGCCCTATGCTTATATATCGAGCACTTTACTGATTAAGTCACCTCCTCATCCTTGATGATTATTTCTTAAATGACATAATCTAGTACTACAATCACAAATAATCGCAAAGTCTCCTCACAGTCTAAAATGCCAGTCAAATGGTTTGTTTTCAGAAGATGTCTAAAGCACCTGGTCCCGTGTTTCAGACTGTAAAGGGCTCGAACTTTTCTCTTTACCTGTTTCCGTCTTTTCTAAAACACTTTAATTGAGATATTATTATAACACTTTGCCTTTTCCCTTTCCTCCAGTCCTTCCTATGTCCCCCATTCTCAAGTTAATGGCCTCTTTATTATTGTTGTTGTCATTATTATTATTAGTGCATGTATATTTGAGCAGAAATATATAACATAACTGCTAAGTCTCTTTTTGTTGTTTATGTTGAACATTTTTCAAGTGCTTTTTCTGAATCTTCCTCTAAATACCAAGTCTTGTGTTTAAAGAATATCATTATGAGGCTCAGTCTGACAAATAAGGAGGGGGGCAAATTCACTAAACCATTCAAATCCTTACACAGTTATATACAAGTTTTTATTTTATATGCCCATGCATATGTTTGATAGAGCATTGCTTCTTTATTTAGGTACACCCATAAAAGTCCTATTGATGTTAGCATACAATCTTATAAACTTTTGTAACTTGGCATTGAACTCTGTCAATGTACCAGTACCTAACAGTACTCGACCTTCATGTATTTTTATAATTGCCTCAAGCTGTGGGTACACTAAGTTAGGAACAAAGGAGGAACAATGGTTCTTTTATATCACTTCAGGAAATAAATTGATTCTTTAATTTTTTTTTTGTTTCACATGTTTTCTCTCATGTTTTTTTTTTTTTAATGTACTGGGAAGCTTGATGGTTAGTGGTGCAAGACAATTGTCTATATTCTGATTGGCCAGTAGCCAGGCAGGAAGTATAAGTGGGACAACAAGACAGGAAGTAGAGGTGGGTCAATGAGAACAGGAGAATTCTGGGAAGGAGGAAGCCCATTCCTCTACAGTCTTGTCCCAGCCACAGAAGAAGGAAGATGTGATTGCCCTGCTGAAAAAAGTACTGAGCCATGTGGCTAACATAGAAAAGAATAATGGGGTAATATAAATTATGAGAGTTAATAAAAACCCTGAGCTAAGGGCAATCAGTTTATCATTAATATAGACTTCTGTGTGATTTCGTTGGGGCTAAATGGCTGTGGGACCTGTGGGAAGACAGAAACCAGGCAGGACAGAAACCCAGACAAATGTTGGTTGGAAGTGGAAAACCACTCTGTACCTTATCTTGGTATTGAGTGAATGGCTTCTTTACTAGCTTGGGCAAAAAAGTTTGGATAAGATGTAGAATCAATCCTGTTTTAACTGATAGCTTTGCACAATCCTACAGCAAGACCTTAAAGATCTTCTAGTTATCAAGTTCTAATTGCCAGTGTAAATTGCAAAGTGTACTATAAATTTGACCTTAGAAGTTCAGAACACCAAACAGGCTTCTGATCACAGATGCAGTCGGTGATAGTAGCTGGAACAGTGCATTGTGGGGTATCTTAGGATTGAGCCTGGGAGCTCCGAGATGAATGGCAGCTACATTTCACATGTTCAAATGCCATGGGTGACAAGGAAGCAACGTATTAGACAAAACAGAAGCAGAACTTTCTCACTACTGTAGGAAGTTCTCACGGGTAGGCTGGCTGTTAGTTCAAAAATCAATATAAAGTATCTACATGTCATCATGTTAAAATGTGCACTAAATACTTAGCAAAGGGGTTCATAAATGTCCCGGGGCAACATGCCGCTTTTTATTTCTTCTGTCCTGCATGAATTAGGAACTGGTCTCCTATAAACACATGGTCTCTCTCTCTCTCTCTTTCTCTCTCTCTCTCTCTCTCTCTCTCCCTCTCTCCTTCTTTCTCTCCCTCTCTCTCTCTGTCCCCCCCCTCTAGTGTGTTTATATGAAGGGGGAAAGAGGGAAAGTGAGAATATTGTGCCATAAATATTATCTATTTTCCTTGCTGAGTCTTTTCTTGTCAAAATGTGACTTAGGCATATTGGTCAAAATGGTGACTTCATATTAATGTCTCAAATGCTAGGCATAACCACAAAGATGTTATTTAAAAAGTAGGTCTATTCAAAAAATCTATGCTTGTCTCATTCCAAATCAAAAGCAGTAATGGAAATGAAGACTGATCCAGTTTGGCCATGGTGCTAGGAAGGATAACAGCAGCAAAGAGAGGGTTGCTGACTAGGATCAGGGAAAGAAGGCAGAGGCTGATTTGGCTGCATGGTCATAGAGTCACCTAGGAAACCACCTTTCACCTGATTGTCATATGCAGTTATCCCTCCAAGCAGTAGAAACTAAGGATGCAATGATGAGCAGCTGTTTCCTGTATTCTTTCCATTGCGTCCCTCCTGCCCCTGGTCCTCTGGAGAAGGCTGCATTGCTACATGCTGACAATGCTTTTGGCTTGTTTTGTAATGACACCTCAGTGGTGACAAGTTCCTACTGCTTCCTTCCGAGGATGTTTCTCCCTCAGCCAACAGTGTTCAGTCTGCCTGGTATTTCTCTTAACCCTTTCACTCCTGCTTCCTTTCAGCTCAAATACAACTGGAAGTGCTCAGAGGACAACACTGTCATCGCTTCCTCTGTGGCACACGGCAGGTCTTAGCATGGGGCCCTGATTCTTTGGGTGTCATTACCCCCAGGGTCATTACCTGCACATGGACATTGCATTCTGGCTCTGGAACCTGGTTATCTGTGAGGCTTTGCCTCTGCAATGGCAGATTGCTAACTGTACCCTGCAGGGAGTGGACACCCTTGTTCTCAGTTTCCTCCTGCAAATAAATGGAGCCGATGGTATCATTTAAAGTCCCCTTTTAGCCTAGAGTCTAATGCAAGGTAAATATTCATGATATTAATAAACACTGCTGGGAATGCTAAATAAACAGAGATTAAGCTTACCTACTACGGTTATCTTATTCTTGATAATAGGGATTTCAAAGACGAGAGAGATATTAAACAAACACCCTAAATGGAGATCCACACAGGGGCAGCTCTTGGCCACATTCTCAGGATAGCCAATGACAGGGAACTGTGATGAACACCCTAGTGAAAGGCTTTCCATTCTGCCCCATGCTTTTCTAAGATGATCCTATATGCCCAGCATGCTATTAACTCTGCATGGTGACCAACTCTCAGGCCAAGGATCCTCTTTAATTATACCAACAATACGAACTGGGTCCTGGCACACTATCCGTGACAGACCATGACCACAACATCCTGGAAAGCCTGCCTTTTAGATATGCTGTTTCACATGTCACACAGAGTATTAAGTGTATTGTCGTTTTTCACAGCTGTAGATGTAAGAGTGAACGTTAGCACATCAACAAAACTCCATATCCCTTCCAAAGCTCTTATTCTTTCTCAAATATAAGTGATCATATAGATAGGCTAACAAGCATCACTTTATCTGTTTCTACATATGAATGTTTTATACAAATATATAAACAGATTGTATAGTAGTCTGTGTACATTTTATTTTGTACAACACCTGAGAGTGTAAGCCTAGCTTTTAACACTTGCTTGTGAAATTATTTTTGGGGGTCAGAACTATTAAATCTCCATAACAGAAGGAGAAATCAGCTCTGAAACAGGCCTTCTCAAGCCCCTACCCTATAGTGTTAATGTGCTAATACATCAAAACTTGAAAGTCAAGGCACTGTCCAGGACGTTCAGCACTAGGGAAGGCATATCATAGCTCTTCTTGGTCCAACTTTGTCCAAGTTTATTAACATTATTAAATCACCTTATCTTCACTGTAAAAAATTACCTTATTCCTTTTATACTTAGACACAATTACTGTTAAATACTAATAAATGTGAGCATTTAACAGAATGTGCAGCATCTATGCTAAGTAATGATCCTGGGTGTGGGAGGAAGGAGGGGGAGAGTTCATTAAAATGTTACCTGTAGCTTCATGTGCCCTACAAACAAAGTTAAGTGCCAGCCTCTTTCAGAACTATTGCCGTTTTATACTAATAATGAGATGCCTACTGGGAAATAACAGAGGAAATAACAAACAATAATAGCTCTGAGCATTGAATAATACATTTTACTCACAGCTTTGAAAGTTCCTCAGAAGTGTTAAATAATTAAGTTTATCCGCATGCCCACAAAGTAGGCATTAGGTTTCTTGTTTTATAGATGTGTTCATTTATTATAGTATGAGTTACAACCCACGTTTGTGGGAGTATTTGGAATAAGAAAAATTATACTGAAACATACCCTTTGCAGATCCTGGGAAGTGTGGTGATAATACGGTTGCAAACCTTAGAAGGCTCTGAAAAATAATGCTCATTCGACATACCTAGTTCAGTACTGAGAAATTTGAGAATCAAGGGAAGACTAACATATCAAGACACACACATCAGCTTCTGCTTATCAATATACTTAAAACTTCAGTATGGTCTGCATGGCAGCAGAGGCAATAGTAAACATTATGTAAGAAGCTATATATTAAACAAATATTGGCAAATGATGTATATAATGCAGGGCCAACATACAAAATTTACAAAGAGCTCATGTAATTCAATAAGGGAGGAACAATTCCCTTAAAAATGGGCAGAGAACCTAACTAGACTTTGACTAAGGAGAATGCACATATAGTAAAGAGCTATGTGAAGAAGTGTTCAACATCCTTCCTCAACAGACCCAGGCACGTCAAAACCACGGTAAGATGTCACCTCCCATCAATTCAAAATTAACAAAAGCTAGTCAGTAGTAAGCTGGCAAGGATGTGAAGAAGGAGATCTGAACAGTCTTGGTGGGAATGTGGACTTACAAAGCCACTACAGAAAACAGCAAGGACCTCATAAAGAAATTTAAAGTTGAACTGTCAGAGTAATCCTGTTTTTGGACATTTGTCCAAAGAAAATGCAATGTCTGCATTGTAAAGATATCTGTATTCTCCTGTGAATTCAGTAATCACAATAGCCAAGATGGAAATAACCCAAGGATCCGTTGATGCGTAAAGGGATACAGAAATTGCTACTTAGACCTATCTGGAACAGTGTCGTTCATCCTTTAAAAGCAGAGTTTTGCCACTTGCTACAACCTAAATGGAAACTGAGGATAATAGACTAGAAAAAGCCTAACAGAGAAAGATCCACACTGTACAATACTTGTATTTGGAATTATCCAAGATTGCTTATTTCTTCTCACATATTAATTCACAGAAACAGAGAATAAACATGATTACCAAGTAGAGGGAGGAGGAGCAGGATGTAAGTGGGGAGTCATCCAGTAGTAGCTGTAATAGTGACTAGAAAGGCTAGTGTATCTAGAGATCTAATTCAACCTGAAGAGAGACTTCAACAAGATGCTACCGAGTCTGAGATTCTTGCTAAATAAACAGATTTAACTGCTCTCAACACAAAACTAATTGACAATGGGGGAAACTATGGAAGATGATGGCTATGTTAAATATTTTATTATTTATAAATAACCTCTAATACTATGTTTTCAGAACACATAATAAAAATTCTCTTTAAAATTTCCAGGGTCAGCAAAAACAGCTCACTGGGTAAAGAGGGGCAGTGAAGGTCCCTTTGAGATCATCAAATGCCATTGCCTTGATTTCTGGAGGAAATGGGACCTAGGAGGCAGGAAAGCCTACTTACCTTCACAGGCAATGTGTCTCACTCAACTTCAAAGTAAGGCTAGCCTTTGCTCAGAACAGGTGGAAAACATTGGTGAACATAAATTTTGATTGGCAAAAGTTTAGTTTACTTCATGAAAATCTGTTCTAATTTTGTGATTCAAACTTAGCCTGTAGTTTCCTTTAAATTGTTAAAATTGGAGGTGATTTTTATAGTCTTAAATAGTAGAAAAACAATGTAAAGAATACTGTTTGGGAGTAAGAGCAGGTTGGGGACTCATTGCATAGCTTGAGTTTGTCTGAAACTTGCTCCATAGAACAGGTCTGATTCCATTTCAGCTCTCTTGTGCCCCAGATTGCCAAGAGGTAAGATTAAAGACATATGCCATAACACATGGCTAGAACAGTATTATTGCTAGTGAAAATCATATGATAATCAGATTTCAGTGCCAGTAGATAGTTTCATTAAAATACCACAATGTGTATGTGTCTGCTTGCTATTTTCAGTAACTTTCCAGCCACAGGCAGACTGTATAATGACAAAAAAAACCCACAACCAGAGCCCCCAAATCCCATCCTTTATTTGATTTTTTTATAGAAAAGCACGCCCAATCCCCTTCTAAATGACACATCTTAGAGATATATATCACATGTGTTTGTAAATAGATTTTTTTTACCATTTCATTCATATCTATGTCATTTCTACATCTGCAAGCATATCTAACTATGTCATCAATATATCAAATGTCCTGGAATTTTTCTTGACTTTTGAATAATTGATGTCTGTTTCACAATTTATATTTAGGCAAATATTTATTGTTTGAAAATATTCTCAAGACTACTATTTCAGAAATCTCTCACAAAAGCCATTTGTAGTATACCTGAGAAGACTTACTCTTCTGCTTTACAGAAATAAAAACTGAGGCTCAGGTACTTTAAGGAATTTTTCTAGGAGCAGGGTTCCCTCAGTAAATCATTACTCCCCCAACATGAGAATTCAGGTGGTCTTAAGAGAAAAATCACTCTTCCTAAAGGTTACAAAATGGTGAGATTAGTAAATCAGTAGTAGTATTCCAATATGAAAACCAGGTAGACACACCAATAACAAAAACTACAGGCCAATACATGTCATTAAGGCAGATATAAAATGCCTCAACAAAATACTTGCAAAACAAATACAGGCATATTTTTAAGAGATCACCCACCAAGATTAATTTGACTCTATTTCAGAGATTCAGGAATGGTTCAACATATGCAAATTAATAAATGTATTAAATAATTAAATGCATTAAATAATATAAATAGGCTTAAAAACAAAAGTCACATGACAAAATCCAGCATGCTTTCATGATAAAAGTTTTAGAGAGAGTGGGTCTAAAGGAATATATCATCATAGTAAAGGCCATATGACAAACCCACAGCCACCCTTATCCTAAATGGAGAAAAACTCAAAGTAATCCCATGAAAATCAGGAATGAGACAGGATCAGTGTCTTAGTTGGGGTTTCTATTGCTGTGAAGAGACACCATGACCATGGCAACTCTTCTAAGAAAAACCGTTTAATTGGAGCTGGCTTACAGTTGAGAAGTTTAGTCCATTATCATCATGGTAAGACATGGCAGAGTGTAGGTAGACATGGTGCTGGAGAAGGAGCTGAGAGTTCTTTATCTTAATCCACAGGCAACGAAAAGTGAACTGTGTGTCACACTGAGCTTAAAGAAGACCTCAAGGCCCAGCCTCACAGTGACACACTTCCTCCATCAAGGCTACACCTACCCAACAAAGTTACATTTCCTGCTAGTGCTACTTCCTAGGGCGTCGTTTTCTTTCAAACCACCACAAATACCCAGTGTATCCACTCATTTTCAAGATGGTGCTGGAAACACTAGCTGGAGCAAGAAGGCAAGGCAAGAGAATTTAATAAATACAAAATGAAAAAATAAGAAGTTACCTTATCCCTATGTATGATCGAAATCCAAAAAATATTCAACCAGAAAACTTCTAGAAATGATTGATAATTTCATCCAAGTGGTGAGATCCAAGGCCAACTCAGAAAAATCAGTAGCCTTTCTACACTACAAATAAATGCCCTAAGAAAGATATCATGGACAAAATCAAATTCACAGTGGACTCAAAGAAAATAAATTGTCTAGAAGTAAACACAGCCCTTATACAACAAAATCCTTTAAATACTTACGGAAAATATTAAATCTTTGCAGAAAATCTTGAAGAAGACACTAGTAAATGGAAATACCTCCTGTTCTCATGGATTGGTAATTTAATATTGTGAAAATGACCGTTCTACCAAAAGCAATTTACAGATCCAGTGCAATTCCATATGAAATTCCCACACAATGCTCATTTTAAAATCTCTAAAATTAATATGAAACCACTAGAGACTCCCAGATAGCCAACACAATCCTGAACAAAGAGCATGACGCTAAGGAATTACCAATCGAGATTTGAAGCAATGGGTCACATATGACAGAGTAGGGAGAAGCGATAGAAGAGCTCAGAGCAGCATAGCTGAAAGACTATGAGAACCTGTAGGATATTCATGTCTGTGAAAATACAAAACACATTCGCAATCAACTGCTACCTTGTGAAAAATTAGACATGAAAAATTAGAGAAGAAGAATGTGAGGTATCACCGAGGTTTCAGCTTAGTTAGCAAGAAAAGTTCTGAGGCCTCTTCGCAGGGCAAATAGAGGCAAGGTTGGAAGAGGATGACTAAAGCCAGTTTAGAAAGTGCTGACTCTGGCGTTCTGTGTGAACCTTCAGATAGAGACATTAAAACAGCAGCCCGCACCAGAATGGAGTGTCAGGACTTTGAGAAAGATGCCAGGCAGGGAGCCATCAGAGAACAGGTAGTGACTAAAGCTCATTGTGTATCCAACAAATATTTATTGAACACCTATTATGTGCCAGTTTAGCTGCTAGGGGAATGGCAGAAACAAAACAGAGTTTTTAAAATTCAATCCTCTTGGAGCTAACGATGTGGTGAAGTTATGTTCTCTACGGAGTATACATAAAGCAACACTACAAAGTATACCAGTGCCAGAGCAAAATAGCACCGAGTGCTGCAAACAGGAACAACAGAGTACACATCTTTACTGAGAGACCGTGGACTTCACTGAGAAATGGTGACAAGTTAGGTTAAGTGAAGAACTCTCCAAGAAGAAACTACATACGTGAAGAAGTTGGAAGATGATTTAGTTTTCTTATATTAATAATTAAAGTATAATTACATCATTCCCCCTTTTCTCTTTCTTCCCTCCAACTCCCACATTCCCACTCTCAAACTGATAGCTTCTTTGATTCTTATTGTAATGTACGTTCACATGTTCAGATAGATGCTGGATATTCATGCACAAATACATAGATACAACCTACTGAGTCCATTTTGTTTTTGTTTGTGTGTACATGGTTTCAGGGCTGACAGCTGTAGTGGATGAACAATTAAGAGGCCTATTTTTGGATGAGGTTAATTCTCTCTCTCCAACCAACTCATTAGTTGTCTGTCATTCTTTAACAAGATCACAGAAGAAAACTTCCCTGAACTAAGAAAAGATATCCCATACAGATACAATAAACATACAGAACCTCAACTAGACAAGACCAGAAAAGAAACTCCTCAAAAGCATATCATACTTAAAATATTAATATACAGAACAAAGAAAATGTATTGATAGTCGCAAGAGAAAAAAAAAACACAAGTCACAAAAAGGAAAACCTATCTGAAAAGTGATTTATCCTTGAAAATCTTATTTGATCGTGTTTGTAATTTAGATCACGTCTCTACTTTTGAAAAGCAGGACATTAAACTCCTTAGATTCATGAGATGACTCACTCACTCACTCTACAATGAAGTCTCAATTCTCCAGGTTCATGCAGGGACAATAACACATCGGTATTCATCTGCTTGTTTGTTTGTTTTGCTACACTGGGGATTGAACCTAGGACATTGCATATGTTACTCAGGTGCTCCGCCATTCAAGTACAGTCCCTGCCCAGTAATTATTTAACCTTTTAGAAGCATAAATTCTCACATTAGTGAGTATTAAAAATTAGTCAGTTGGTGGTAGGGCACCCTTAATCCTAGACCTCCGGGGTCAAAGGTGGGCAGCAGATCTGAGTTTCAGACCAGCATGGTCAACAGAGCAAGTTTCAGGACAGCCAGGGCTACACAGAGAAACCTTGTCTTGAAAAACCAACAAATACCAACCCCATACAGAGCTGATGAGATGATTAATGGGTAAAACCCTTTGCAACCAAGTCTAATGGCTGAATTAAATGCAATCTCCAAAGCTCATGTGGTGGAAATCAGGAACCAGCTCTCACAAGTTGTTCTTTGATCTCCATATTTGTATCATGGCACATACGTGT
Source organism: Microtus ochrogaster (assembly GCF_000317375.1). Taxonomy (NCBI): domain Eukaryota; kingdom Metazoa; phylum Chordata; class Mammalia; order Rodentia; family Cricetidae; genus Microtus; species Microtus ochrogaster. Next base: position 38,004,861 of record NC_022010.1, read on the forward strand.
GCACATGCATACACACAATAGAAATAAATGCAAAATAAAGCAATTAAATTAAGACTGCCAAATTGTCAACTGTCCCTGGTTTTCCTTCTTCAAGTAGATGATCATTGAAATGAATTGTAATTAATTTGATTGAAATATTAATCACAACTTGTTCTTTACTTCAAAATTTAGAAGGACTATAGAGAATTAGGAATGACATTATAAGAGAGTAATAGGGAAGAAAATGACAGGGCAAATGTTTGCCAACATTTTAACAGTTTTCCTTCAAGGTAAAGTTTCAATTAAGAAACAACAGAAATGTGTTAAAATTATAGTACGAGGCAAGACAGACACAGTCAAAATTAGGATAGATTCATCTCCAACATGGGCTTGGATAGATTGATGGATGGTTTTTCAGAGTTATCTCACGTTGCTCAAAGGCCAGAACAGGCATTAGGTACAGGGAAAGAGTTCCAATCACCAGACATCTCAACACGGGGTTGAAAATGACCACATCCAGCATGTATGTCACAGTGGAGGGCTTCAGAGTCACCGTGTCAACTGAAATCATCTCAACCTTCCCAACCGTAAACCTATCAGTGGCCCCACATGATCCAACTGAGTGTGTCATAGACAGTGAAAAATTCATTTCTGTAACCCAGCAAGTGAACCCATTTCTCATCTGTCAGCAGGGGATTGCTCACTAAAGCCAATACTGCAACACTCTACACAATTACATGGGTTACTCAAGAGGCCATGTCTACTAGTACATAAGGAGTGCTCGCCCCCACCCATGGAGGCATAGACGTCATTATTAATTAATTTCCCCCTCAAGGCCTCTGCTGTTGCATTGGCAAGTTTGGGTTCTCAGTTTGCAAAATAATCTTGGCAATCTAGTTTCTCCCTCTTACTGTAATTTTGTGATAATAAATACCCTGAATTTCATACATTATAAAAGTTATATTTAAATCTTATTTTTAAAGCATTCCCATTTAATGAATTCTTTCTATAGAATAGTCTTTATAAAAGTGCAGCTCAGTGAACAAGGTCAACACCAATGATCATGCAAAACTGCACAGGGGAAAGCCCATGAAGCCTCAACACTATTCAAAGAACTACAGGCCACTGAATAAAGTCAAGAGCAGGCTCTCCCCCACGGAAGATCACACTAATTGCTTGCTCAATGTCAAATAACCAGCCCTGAAAACATACATAGAAGTAACATTACACAGACTTAACCGGTTATATAGTAAAATATATGTGATATATGTGTGTACAAATGCATACATGCATTCAATAACAATTAATGAGAAAAGAAGCCATGATTTGAAGGAGAGTGGAGAGGAGTAGGTGAGGACTTGGAGAGAGGAAAAGAAAGGGAGAATTACCATTAAAATATAATAAAAAAGGTAAACACAAACATTGCAGCTCAAATAACTGACAAGATGGTTAAAAGGGAAAAGGGACTTGTTGGCAACTTCAGTTCGATTTCTGGGACCTGCATGGTGGAAGAAGAGAAAAACTCCCCCAAACTGTCTTCTCATTCCCACACATGCACAGTAGAACACGTACACATACCTGCATATTCACTTAAAATAATATAAATGATGAAAAATGTGATGTGGGGGTCCCCTCTGTGTGCTGTGATTGCCATTAATAAATAAAGAAACTGCCTTGGCCTGTTGATAGGGCAGAACTTAGATAGGCGGGGAGGACTGGACTGAATGCTGGGAGAAAGAAAGGCGGAGTTGGAGAAAAGCCATGGATCCGCCACTGGAGATAGACGTGCTGAAACTTTGCTGATAGTCCATGACCTTGTGGTGATATACAGATTACTAGAAATGGGTTAAACTAAGATGTAAGAGTTAGCCAATAAAAAGCTAGAGCTAATAGGCCAAGCAGTGATTGCTCCGGTTCTGGGCAGCCGGGACAAACAAGCAGCCTCCTCCAATAAAAAAAAGCAGCTCGAACTTGCATTACTGCGTATTCATCTATTGCTGTATTTCGCACTAGCAGTTTGGGGGTAAATACGTTAGTTTTGAGGGAAATTTCTTTTCACTGATAACTTGGTAGCAGGCAAGATCATCCCCTCTCTGATTATCTCTCAAAGGAAATCACTTCTCACTGTATTACAGACCACAAAGAAGAGGAACCAAATGGTTTTGTAGAAAGTAACAAAGATAACTGTGCATATGTAACCATACCACATGTTTCAAAAAAAAAAAATCTCATCTTCAAAACTCAGTCTTGTCAAACATTGCAGTGGTCCTTTCACCTTTGAAAAAAAATGTTCGTTTTTCTTTCAAGTTCTATTAATAACCCAAACTAATCCTGCTCCCTAGGCTTACCACCCTTGAGCATGCCACCCTGCTCCATGGCTCCTGCCTTTGCATCTGCTGCTTCCGCCACCAGAGCTCAGTCCTTCCCCCCATTTCCTCTCCTGAGAAACTCCCACTCACAGTAGAATGCAGTTCCCATCTGCATGAGCTTTCCCGAGCCACCCAAACAGCTGCCCACTCCCTTGTGTGTGCGCCAACCCTATACCTATTATTTATCTCATTTTGCATGGATGACTCTACCCTGCCCTAATGAGCTTCTCCCACCAGCTTTTGAGGTTCTCCCAAAGACCATGAACTGCTAAGCTCTGTTTCATTAGTAATTGACATAATACCCCAGACACATGAAATGGTGTCCTATTAAACATTTCTGAATCAAGCCAACCTGTTTATGACCTAAAGAACGAAACATCATCATTGAAAGATGAAGAATCTTTAAATTCCACAGCAAAGTGTGACACGTTGAACATGAGTCCGATAGGATATTCACACCTTTATTTTGTCCTTTCTTGAGAACATTTATCTTGATTTTTAAATTTAGAAAACATGAATAATATGGAGATGTGGAGGAGCTAGCACATCTCAGTGGCCAGCACCTAACCCTATCCAAAAAGAAGTTGAATTCTTTTTTTCCCTAATGTATCCAGTTGCTAGGAAAATGCCGATAACCTAGACTTCAAAAACTATAGCTGTCAAGTTAAATCTGTTTCTCTCTGTCCATTATAGTCATAGGCATATACCTACTAGATAGCCAAAAAGGTAACGTCAGGGGAAATCCCACAAGACTTAATTTAAATCACTTGGTTCAGTGGACCCCAAGAAAGTGCAGAAACAGGCTAGAAGGCAAGTGGAACACTGCCCTCTCTGCCTCACTGGCATTTACAAAGTTCATCGTCGCTTCAGTTAGCATGGAATCACTGTGGACTCCATGGGTTTCTAAAGACAGGTTCACACGAGCATACCATGGACGTTGAGCATGCTCACCTCTACCCATCCCTTTCTCTAGAACCCCTCCTCAGTCCAGTTACTTCCATGCATTGTCCCCAACAGAGTAGGATCCACGGATGAGGGAGCATGTGACGCCTCTCAGAGTCTGCCCTGATTTTAGGCAGGGTGACTAGGGTGCCCATCAGCTGCGTGAACATGAGCAGGAGACTAGTCTCTGAATTCTGAGTTCTCCACTGTAAGGTGTGGGGGCTCTTTATACACAAACCTGAGTGTGACACATTAGGTAACCTGATTTGGCCATTCTACAATATACATCTATAATATTACATACCACAAATATAGTTTTTGCCTATAGGTTGTACTAGTAAATAATAAATTGTGCAATAAAAGATTTCTTTTGATGATTTAGATTGTCTCCTTGTACTGGTAGACATCAGTTCTAACATCTCTGAACAAAAAAAAAAATAAAATGGAGGCCGGGCGATGGTGGCGCACGCCTTTAATCCTAGCACTCGGGAGGCAGAGGCAGGTGGATCTCTGTGAGTTCGAGACCAGCCTGGTCTACAGAGCTAGTGCCAGGACAGGCTCCAAAGCCACAGAGAAACCCTGTCTCGAAAAACCAAAAAAAAAAAAAAAAATGGATCGTATAAGAGAAAACTAAGAATTGATGCCATGACACAATCATCTCATCTCTGTTGGTGATTGGAGCAGATGGCTCCTGTGGTCCTAGTCTCCATAGATTAAGCTGATATTATGGGCTGTATTTCATTTAGACATTCTATGAGAGAACATGCCAAAGGGCTCACAAGTAGACATGGAAACATGTTCTTTATGGAATTCCATGTAACAAGCAAGCATGGCTGCTGAAGACTGATTTCCCTATCACTTTCTGGCTTGACCTATAACTGGTTGCTATTCACTTAGGTAAATGATACACGTTTCTTCGTGTTGTTATTCTGAGTAGGCTGTGTGGTAGCAGTTAGTTACTCCTCACTGCTTTCAGGAAGTTTTGTCTAATTGCTTTGCAGCACTGAAAAAAGAATCCACCCAGTTTTCTCCAGTTTCCCTGATACCCACCTTAGAAATTACTCTCAGGGATGTCTATCCAGACAAATCTGTTTTTGTTTCTCTTGGGAGGTTAGTTGTAATAAGATCTCACTGTGAGTCTAAAACCGACCTTGAATTTACTAAAAAAGTCAAACAGGAAACCCTTCTGCTGCAGATTCCTAAGTACTAGGACTGTTACTCCACCACTGTCTATAGCTGAGCAAAGTGTTACAGCTAGACTCATAGTCTTTGCTCACTCAACCTGATGTCATCTTATCATAGATAGTACAGATCAAAACATTTCTCTCTTATGAAATTCTGTGACCTCCTGAGAATTCAATAAGATCTGTATTATTAAAATATTCTAATTAGTTCCTGTATGCCTTGTAGTTTCTAATTAAGAAGAAGACAATGGACCAAATATTCACTAGATCAAAAAAAAAATAATTAAAACCATTAGCATTCAGAATCCTTTCCACACTCAATTTCTCAAAGCGATGGTGATAGTGCCATCCAAATTTTGTACAAATGATCTTGCCTAAAAACTATCAGAATAATCTTAGTACTGTGTGAATATATCAAACAATAAGGAATAAGATACATTGCTGATAATATGTCTCTTGGAAGTGGATACCAGGACTCTTGCGCTTTGTGGAATTTTTCGAGGCACATAAAAGGATGTGGAGTTAAACAAAGACTTTCTGGCCACGCTTCCTAAATCCTCCCTGATTAGCATTAGTGGGTAATACATACTTGTAATATTACACAACAGAATCTTTCATGAGATAATTGGATGCTACTGGAATTTTTGGAAAACAGAAATTGTTTCCAAAATAGCAAAACTTGGATCTGTATCAAAATAATAAAATAGACTCCAGCAACCCAAGAGCATTTTGAATTCACACAGTCTTTTCTATGAGAATTTGGAGGAGCGGGTTTGAGACAGGGTTTCCCTATGCAACAGTTCTTCCTGTTTTGGAACTTGCTCTGTAGACCAGGCTGGCCTCCAACTCACAAAGATCCACCTGCCTCTGCCTCCCTGGTGCTGGGATTAAAGATGTGTGCCGCCACCACCACCTGGCTCTATGGGGTTTTAAATTTGAGGTTCACCATCATTCTGTATAGTGTAGCTCACGATAGCACAATGATCAATACATCTTCAGGAAACAATAAAACAAATGACAGCCAACAACAGATTATTTGTCCCATTTCTTGATGGGAGAATGGAGCCTCAGAGTGGGGGAAATGACAGTCAGGAAATGAGCATGAAACAGAAGAGACTTCTGTGGTGAGTTCACAGCACAAGGGCCTCGTATTTTCACAGGATTTCTGCATCTGCAAGTCAAACTGCCATGCTTTTCATACATGCCAGAGAGTCCGTGACAAATGTCAGCTGCATACAGAAATGTATGGACAATCAGTGGAAAAAATTAGTCAGGTAGATGGGGTGAGCCTATCTCACATTCCAGAAGAACATGAACAGTTTTCCACCTCCTTCCTTGGGGCAATGATATGGATTACTTTGAACTACATTCTCATGTGCCAAGAAAAGATGTTGGAGTAATAATTCAGTGTTGATATAACAATTCTTCCCTAGGAAGGATATGAAACATCGTACTGAAGTTACAGCTCATACACGGTAGAAACATCAAAGGAATAAGTTCTTCTCCAAATGGTCTTTGTGGAAAATGATGGTGTCTGACTAAATTCTACTCTCATGTTTTTCTTATTTATACAATGCCTGTATTGTCCACACTGTCAATGTACATATGTATGATGTACTTTTGTGTTCTCCCAGCCATCCTTGTAGATAGGTACTAAAATTTAAACAAAACAATTTTAATTTAACAATTTTACAGAAAGAGAATATATTCCATTGAAAATTCACCCTTTCCTCCTCTCTCTCTCTCTCTCCCTCCCTCTCTCTCTCTCTCTCTCTCTCTCTCTCTCTCTCTCTCTCTCTCTCTCTCTCTGTGTGTGTGTTTATCTGTCTGTCTTTTTCTCTCTGTCCTCTATGCATCTCTCTCTGTTTCTGTGTCTCTGTCTCTCTCTGTATGCATCTCTTTCTCTGTCTCTTTTTCTCATGGCTCTCTGTTACGGTCTGTTGTCTGTCTGTCTGTCTGTCTGTCTCTCTCCCTCTTTCTCAGATCCCTTTGCTTAAAATACATGTGATGGTTGAATCTGCAATAGAGACACAGACATTTGTTTAAACTAGGAACTGATCTTGAGAATTGAATGCAAATATCAGAGCGGAAGGACAGAGAAAAACTTAGAAACTAATGACATCACAGCATCAACATACCAACTCCTTGACTTCTATGCTAAGGGACAATTAATTCTATTTAGTTTGACACTTTTACTTGCATTACCAGTGGGTCAATTTAATCATAACTATTGAATTTCTGCAAACATGAGAGGAATAAAAAAAAAGTAACATTTTATTTTCGGCAAAATTTTAAATTAAAGACAGCTGGGTGATACACGGACAAGTATTCCATACTATTGTGGGATAAAAAGAAGATAATTTTCCCCTAAATGAGGCAATCAGAAATGGAACTTTATCAGGAGTCTGACTCATGCCAGGAAGAAAGTGATGGAGTTTGGAACTCTGCATAGTGCTGCAGAGACGAAGCAGAGGGTTGGGAGGGAAATCAAGCAAGAGGACTTTAGAGCAAAAGATAGGAGGATCTACAAGGGAAGAAAAGGCAGAGTGGTACCCAGGACCCAGGAGACAGTGAACCAAAATAGAAACATGGTCCAGAAGCGAATCCATCATTGTCTGTTGTTTGAAAGAACTCAGGTGGACCAGAGAGGTATCTATTCTTGTGATATTTTTATAAAACATTTTAACAGATGCACACTTAATAAATGTAAATTGATTAAATGAAAGCCATCAAAAATAGGAAAGCTTTTTTTTTCTCAAAAGCCTGCATGAGACACACTATTTCCTCCCAACCCTTCCTGGGACTTCGTCACTATATTCACAAGGGTTTGGCTGCAGAGGTAGAAAACTGACATAAAATATATGTGTCAGAACCTCATTGCAGAAGGGAAGGGGAACTTTAAAACACTTATTATTAGCTTAGCAATCCAATTTTCATCTATGTACTTCATATGCATCCTGGTTTCTATAGCTTGGTGGTTCTTTATGGGATAATTTTATGTTCCCCCCCCCAAAGATATTTGACTATGTTGAAAGCCATTTCTTGTCCTTATAATTGTAGTTAGAGGAGATAGTATTGACATCAAGTGGACAGAAAACCCAATTACTGCCACACACCCACTCAGTGATGCAGAGAATGCCTACCTACCCCCTGCCCCCCCAAAAAAAGTCCCAGAATTATCTCACACAACAGCCACTTCAAGGTTATAGCAAATCTCTTTTTGTTCATGTATTATATTCATAGTACCCAATGAGAGCATATACCTAGCAGTATTGAATCATGAAAATATTAACTGTGGTTCATGATCCTTGGTGCTAAACAGTTTCAAATGCATTTTTTTGTTTATAAAATATCTAAAATGAGTAAAAGACATGTTTATGTTTTTATGTTTATGCTTATGGGATATATACTATTTGGCAGGCACAACGTGAAGACTTTACAAAGATATTATTGAACCCGCAGAAGACTCCTAAAGCATGAATGTCATAATCATTTTACAGAAAACCTCTCTATAGCATTGATACGTAAAATTCCATGCCCAAGACCATGGAGGATTCTAAAGCATGCCGAATACAGGGAGCGTAACACGTATGAAAGAAACAGATATTATTCTGCACGCCTTTCTTCTCCAGAAGCTTGAGGTGGGACTGTTTTATATTTCTAAGTTCATAAAAACAATAACTTTCTCACACAAAGTGGCCCTGATAATCGCTGTGTATGTTTCTGTGCTATTTGACAAGCCATATTGAACAGGGCTTAACATTTTCTTAATGCACCAGGATAGCTGTGATGAATGTCCTCATTCCCCTGAATGAAATGCCATGGGACACACCAATGGTTCTTGAAAAATCAGAAATCCATGATGAGCTTCTGAAACAATCCGTTGTTTTGAAGATGTCTTTGGAAGCTAATGGAATGTGCAGGGCATCTGCCCCCTGACTGGATGGAAGGCTTTGGGATCTAAGATTTTCTGTATTTCCATCATTTATGTTTCTCTGGCTTTTCTGGAAGAGTTGGGATTGTCTGAGCAACTGTGTCTGCCTTCACATAGTTCAACTTTTCTATGGATTTGATGAGTGAAGTTTACTGGGGCTGTTGGAACAGTGTGAAGCATCCTGAGAGACCTTTCCCTGGGATGGAGAGCCTTACATTTTAGTCTGTTTTAGGCCTTATCTGTTTGCAGCTAATTTCTGAATAGCTGAGTTTGGTTAGGTCAATCCTCTTTGGATCAATGAACTACTACAATAATGGGCATTTTAATTAGTACAGTTTAGAAAGTTCTACATTTGACTCTTTCATAATACACACATAATGGGTTACAGATCCCTGAGGTTACATCTACTGATATATAAACCTTACTTTTTTCAATATAACTAATTTCCTAGATGCATCCAAGCAATGGTTTTAGTTTTCAATTACTTTTCTTTTTGAGCAGTAAGTCTTCATTTCTTGTTGCATATGAACACATTGTTGTCAAATGGAGAAGACACCTAGTGCATGGACACAAACAGTTAGATGGGCTGGAGAGATGGCTCAGTGGTTAAGAGCAATGACGACTCTTCCACAGGTCCTGAGTTCATTTCCCAGCAACCACAAGGTGGCTCGCAACCATCTGTAATGAGATTTGGTGCCCTCTTCTGGCATGCAAGTAAATATGCAAGCAGAACACTGTATATACAAAATAAATGAATAAATTTTTTAAAAAAAAAAAAGCGGCGGGGGGGGGCGACTCAATCCCTTCTTTGATTCCGTGGAAGAAGTGAGTTTCGTGTCTTGGATGCACATTGAAGAGTTGCAGAGTCATAGACAGCCTTGACTTCCAGTCTACCAGGCATTGTTTAACTAGTCTCTAGCCATGTGACTTCACATTTTCTAATTACACAAAGCTTGAAATATCAATTAAAATCTTAATATGGTAAGGCAATGGGAAGATTCAGAGTTTTCTTCACTTTTAGAGACTATGTTTCTCCAGGTTGCCCTAGGGCATTTTGTTGAGCTTTTTTTTTTTCCTTCCTTCCTTCCTTCCTTCCTTCCTTCCTTCCTTCCTTCCTTCCTTCCTTCCTCCCTCCCTCTCTCCCTTCCTTCCTTCCTTCCTTTCTCTCTTTCTTTCTTTTTCTGAGAAAGGACTGTGCCCCTCTCAGCACCTCACACTTTCTGGTAGAAGCTGGAACTCTCCCAAGAGACTCAGATTTATTCAGAGGAAGCACACAAGGAGACACACCAGTGGTTCATGAAAATCATAGAAAAATCTCTATAAACTACTTAATGTTCAATTGTCCCATTGGTTTAAAGATTATTACACTTAAATACATGCTTTTATGGGCACAGATAGGTGATGACCTGTGCCCATGTCTTGGCAGGCTGAAAGCTGATCTCAAAGCCAGCAGTAGTCAGGTGCCCAAAACTTAGCATGTCAAAGTGCTGGATTGTTTCTGTGACTTGCTGCTTGCCTCTTTCAACCGACATCAGCTGCTTGTTTTCAAGAACATTCCCTTGGGCCCTTAAATGCTGCTACCAGCAGTTTTATTACAGTCTGCCATGATGTTGTGGAGCTGAGCAAGCAGCAGTAAGGTCATGACAGAGAGAAGAACAGGCTGGAGCATGAGGGAATATGCGTTTTGAGTTCATAAGTTCAACTCTGGAACACAGGGGACTTGGCTTACTTGGAAAGTAGAGATGGGCTGGAGAAGAGGTTTAAATGAACGTATTCTTTGACTATTTCACACACACACACACACACACACACACACACTCCCCACCCCCTTTCTTTTTTCTTTTTAAGATTTATTTTATTTAATATATGCTTGCCTGCACAACAGAAGAAGGCATCAGATCTCATTTTGGAGTTGTGAGCCAGTATGTGGTTGCTGGAAATTGAACTTGGTACCTTTTAAAGTGCTCTTAACCTCTGAGCCATCTCTCCAGGCCCCCACCCTCTTTCTTAACCTCTCCTTCTCCCAGAAAGTTCCTCCTCTCTTGATAATATCTTTTTGTGTTTAACCAGGGCCATTGATGTGGGTGAGCGTGGAGCTACCCACTGGAGAATGGGCAATTTGCCAGCGGTTACACCACTAAAGGCAATGGCTTTCCTCTTCTAGAAGCTAAGGAGAGGAGATTATTTAAAAGCTCCTTTCTTTTAAGTCATAGGTTTAGGTAGCCTGACTTTTCAAAGAAACTACTTTCCAGCAGAAGATGCAATAGGAGGTGGATACTCCAGTTAAAATACAAGAGAATAACAAAGCATAGATAGGCTACCCATGAAAACAGCAGCCCAATTGGAAGCTGAAGCTGAGACTGAAAAGACAAGCAGGGCTGAAATCAAATCGCCATCGGTTTTTACCATTGTTCTGAAGAAAACACAATTGGACACGTCTGGGAAAGCAGGTGCTGAGCCCTTTGCAAATGCTTAAGCCCAACTGAGCCTCACTTAGAAGTGAAGTCAGGACACTCAGCTACCTCTCCACAAGCCTTGAATAGCACATAGGATAGGATAAGTCAGAGTGGAAAGCCATCACAAGACTGGTGGATGAATTCAGCTTCTGATGCTGGGTTTCGACTGATAGCAATCTAGAAGCCAAATAACAGACCTCTTCTTTCCTACAAGGGCTCTGGGAATGTTTAACTACTGAAGGTGAACCATTCTGGTACACTGCTGTGGTATCCTAAAATTGAGATGCCAGTACCTCTTTTTTTTTTTTTTTGGTTTTCGAGACAGTGTTTTTCTCTGTAGCTTTTGGAGCCTGTCCTGGAACTAGCTCTTGTAGACCAGGCTGGCCTCGAACTCACAGAGAGCCACCTGCCTCTGCCTCCTGAGTGCTGGGATTAAAGGCATGCACCACCACTACCTGGCTAGATGCCACTATCTCTTACAACTTCATTCTCCTCCCCCCATCCCTTACACACACACCAAATAACCTGACATTCTAGAAGCAACAGAAACTAATGATATGTAGCATTGGGTTTTCTCCAGAACCCGGGAGAATCAACACTCCTCTGGGTGAGGTGCCAACATGGACTCCTCCCCCTTGGCTGTAGACACAGGGCTAGAATAGCAGATGCTACCAGTGCCTGTATGGTCAGCTTCATCATGGAAGATGCAGACATCAGAGACCGGAGGTCTACCGCTCTGCATGTATGCACCTAAACACAAAGAAACCTCAGAGATCAATCCCAGATACGTTTCTCCCTCCTATGGCGTCTGCTTCTTCCCCCACAGCAATATTAGTGGGCTCCCCCCGTTGGAAATGTGGAAAATGCAGTGCCCAGGTGGGAAATATCAGTAAGAAGGGACACAAACCTAGTGCTAGACAATGAGGAGAACAGAGAACTCTGGCAGTGGCACACTGAGATTCCGGGAAATAAGAACGAAAAAGTATCTTAGACAAACAAGCCGGGGGATGTATCTTTTTCACAGCATTGAAGGAGACATTGGCAGGAGAAGATGCTTCCTTATTTAGTTATAGACATGCTGATTGGCCAGCTATATGTTAGTGAAGCTTCCCACAAAGCTGTTACACGCTCATGAAAATCACTGGCGAATAAGGGGAAACACAGAAATCTGGCTTTGGAATGCTCCAACGACACAGCACAGGTGAGACCCGTGCTCTAAAACCCAAGAAAGAGTTGTGCCAGGACTACATTCGAAATCCTGGTTATTTCTTAAAGGAGATTTGACATGGAAAGATACAAGAACACTTGTTCTCAACTAAACACAGCAAATAGCGGACTTATTACATAAGAGAGGAATAATGAGATAAAAAGATAATTAAGATACGGCATTTAAAATCTCCAAGAAATCCAGCTGACAATAGCAAGGTAACCACCCGCAAAGCAACTGTACATGAATGGCCAATAGGATCGAGCTGATGTGACAGGAAAGCTAAATATCCATGTAAAGAGATTGCTCCTCATCAAAACATATATGAAGGTGGGGCTAACTACAGACTTATCTTTATTAATAGCTTTTATACCTAAATAACACCCTTAGCCAGTGGGCAGAAGTAGCAATCAAACGAAGCAATGGCTTCACAAGGTAATGTACGCTTTATCTGGGACCATTCAGTCCCAGATAGATGTCGTCAACGGGGAGAATAAGTCACTGAAATGTCATTCAACCCCTGCTCTACCCAAGGCAGTGGGAGCCAGACCTGGCAATTTTTTGGCTTGACTGTGTTCAAGACCATACCCAGTCTAAGTCACAGCTCTGTTACTAGCTGCCCATGAGCAGCTATGAACATGTTCCTTGAAGAAGTTTGTCTACCTGGTCTATTTCCAGTTCCTAACAACAACAACAACAACAAAATCCCTTTACCTAATCTACTGTATCTTGTTCAGTTGGACACTGGCTTGGATTCTACACACTACATACACCAGGGTACACACAGGAGAAAGAGGGGGATGAAAGGAAAAGCCACAGAAATAAGAAAATAACCTCAAGACCGTCCTCCCAGGTTCAGCAGCAACTGACCTCAGAGTGTCAGAACTGACGTTTAATAAAACATCTCACAAGATAACGCTGTGTTCACTCTTCAGGGCTTAATGGTTTCTGTCTTTTTTGATGCAGGTTTGCCTGGGTGGCTAAGCATTCCCCCGCCTTGTAAACTCACTCCTGTCATTCATTTTCCTTTTAAGCTCATTTTCACGAATTTGAATCGAGGCAAAAACCAAATTAATAGCTTCCCCAACCTCCCCTGGCTGTAAGAGTCGCCTCATTAACCACCTGTCTCAAGTCCGCCCTCCCTGCCTTGGACATTATGGCGGGCTGCCGGGTTAGAGTTAAGCCTCCAGGACTTGTGTTTCCCACAGCAGGCTGCCCCCACTGCTGCTCACAGTCGAGGATAAACTCACCTGCGTTCCCACCCACAGGAGCAGGCACTGCCCTCGGACCCTTGCTGATGGCCCAGGCTTTGCTCCCATTCCTACAGGTTCAAGGCCGGAAGCTGGGACTTTAACTTAGTCTTCACTAGTTCAAGCTTTAAACACTGTGTCCCTTAGTCCCTGCCTCATTTTTTTTTATAGATTAAGATCATGCCTCTTCTACTAATGATTCTCCTTTTCTCCTCTTACTTTTATTTATTTATACTTTTGGTTTTTGAGACTCTTACTTTATTTTTAAAAAGTATTTGATGCTTATCTATTTATTGGTTGAGGGAAGTGTCTACGTGCAGATCAGAGGTCATCTTGCAGATACTGTCTTTCCACTTATGGGCTCTGAATCTTAACTCCAGGTCAACAGGTCGGTGGCACCTTTCTTTACTCACTGAAACACTTGGCTGGTCCTCTTCTGACAGATGACTATCCTAGAGGCAGCTCCCTGCCTTTCAAGACTTGGGGTGAACAAGTCTGGTGGGGAAGGAAGCAAGACTAAAGTTCTGGCTGTTAGGCAGTATCATTTTCAAACACACCACTAAGACTCCGAAGAAGCCTCACACAGTCCTGCCTTGTAAATCCTGGGGCCAGGAAAAGTAGCACCAAGTTAGATAATGTGTACAAAAGTGGTTAGTAAATTCAGGGTTGTTATTAGAATTTTAGGCAGCTGGGATGGGGGAGGCAGGAGGAAGGACCTTTAAAATGTAAGGAGGACTAACTTTATAATTAGAAGTCCTGAACATAACGAAAATCAACACCATCGCTTAGAATATTGGGTTTCCTTGCATATTACTAGAACAATCACCTCACTTACTCATTCTGGGGATCAAAGGTCAAAGCTTTGCCTAAGCATCAATTGCAGAGTGCATCACATCGTAGGACCCGGAGAAACTCAGCTCACAGCTTGCAGGTGATATGCTCTGAAGTCCCTCGTGCCACAGAGCTGGCCCTCCTTTACAGCCACGCAGCCTGAGATAGGGGATTACCCTCAGTCAAATGTGAGCATCACACTCATCCCTGCCAGGCCTCTTCCTGAGGGGAGCCCTGTAGTGATTCATGGCTTTCCTGATGTTAGTGGGATCTCAGGCCAGCAAAGCAGGTTCAGAACTCCATTATCATCAGACATAAAGGCGCATTCAAGCTGCCTGTTATTAAGTCGGCTCTGAATCCCAGTCAACATTATTTTCTCTCTCAGAATGGTTTCCTTCCAGCTGCAATCAATATTCATTTTTTGGCAGAAGAAATGTGAAAGAAGTTAAAACAGTGTGGTTCGTGCCCAAGGATCTCACTTTCGCCATCCGGACAGGTAGCTCTTATAACGACAGCATCCACCTGCTTTGTGCTTTGCGATCACCCTGCATTCTCTCAAGCGTTTTATAATCCTGTTTATAAAACTGACTGGCAGGTCACAATAGCCCTGCGCTGCATAGAAAGCCAATGGAGCCCAGAGCGGACTCATGAGCTGCTTAGATTCTTACCAATAATGAGCGATAAAGCCGATTCTCAGTCTTTGGATATGGAAACTAAAAACTCCATCCTCGAGATATATTGGAAGAGATTGAATGGCTGAAGTTTTGAAGTAAATACAATATCCTCCTTTAAAAGGAGATTCCCTCTCCTGACAACCAAGTAAATTCAATATGAGCTATAAGGAAGACGTACTCTCGAGAAGATGAAGTGACTTTATAATCCAATAAATTAGCACTCTGGATTTGATGAGTAGTAGCAACCAGACCAGTAGGAGGACGCATGAGTATTCCTCATTCTAAAACAGTCATGGCCATATCAGGAGGTTGAAGCCACTCCCACGCTTTCTGGACCACATATCCAATCTTTGTGAGTCTTAGGTCACAGAGCAAAGACTCCTCTTAGACTCCTTCCTTAATTTACACCAGAAAAAAAGACTAAAAAATCAGCCCTGCATAGTTTGATTCATTATTGCTATTTTTTATGCAAGAAATAAATACCTCAGTAAAAAATTCTGTGCCTCCTTCATAAAATTTTAGTATCATTTGGGTTGGGGTTTTTTTTTGTTGTTGGTGTTGTTGTTTGATTTGGTTTGGTGTACAGTAAAGTAATAATGAGATATATAGAAAGCTTTGGAGAGCAGAATGAAGCAGAAGGATTCATCCAGAAATGTCACTTGTCATTCATCAGGATTTTTCTCTGCATTCACCCTAAGACGATTGTAAACTTGGGTAATTAAATACAAGATTTCTATATTAAGAATTCAAGCTTCACATTGATTCCAAGTAGTCACAAATGTTTGCTGAACGCATATTGAATCCCAGTGCTGAGACAGGGTGGGTCAGTTAAAAAGGACATGCAATATTTCAATGTTGACTGGCTATGCTTTAAAAAGCAGCCCAAGAAAAGAGGAGGAAATGAAGACTGAGCTATACATAAGCCAAAATGAGAGGTCAGATGACTATCTCATTCCAGGAGACAGTAACTCTAAAATCAATAAAAGTGCTTGCTTTGCCTAAGGTCTGAAATTGCTGAGGCCCGAGATGTAGCACACAATTGCTAGCTCAGGACATTCGGCGTAATTAATCACAAAAGAAGCCCTTTCATAGACAAGACACTATCAGTAATGCTAAAAAAACGAATTAATTATCAAAGCTCATGGTGGGTGTTGTTTATTCCTTTTTTCCCCTTTGGTCTGAGTTCATTCATCAAATTTGAATATCAGTAAGAAGCCATCTTCATTTCCTATGCAATTAAGACAAAGCCATTAAAGGCTGCTGCTAAAAAGAAGCAGATGAAGAGTTTGGGGAATGCATGAATTCCGAACGTTCTCTCTCAACTTGCTAACAAGGAAATGAATATAAAGGGAACTGTACAAAGCCTATTAGTTTGTTGCTTACATACATTCAGTTTGTTGCAATTCCGGACACAAATTCAGGGTGCTGTATATGTTAGGGAGACACTGTGCTGTTGAGTTGCACCCCTAGCTCACTAAATTTACTTTCATTCCATTATTACTTAAAAGTCTGATGCCCCTATCCTTTTCCCATTGCATTGAATCCAGCCTTTCTCATTGTAAGAACCTATAGTCACTATATGCATCTTCTTTAAAAAGCAGCAAGGACTTTATCATCTTTTCTATCATTTTCAAACTACTAGAAACATGGGTGGGCGTTCATTTGTCATCCAAATATTTGGAGAAGGGTTTACAAGTCTTCTCCCCAGTCACTTCTCCAGATGTAAGTTGAATTACAAATGCAAGCTTGATGACTCCTTCTGCAAGACTCAAAAAAGCATATTACAAACAAACGTTATGAAACAGGAGACTCACTCATATGTATGGCTGAACAGGTGGCTTGGGCATACGGTTCAAACTGACTGGGGATCAGAAGTCAAACTAGGAGATCTAGTAGCTACCTTGGAGATCTGCCCGTCCAACACTTTTGTTTTCTGCCAGAAGAATCAGAGCTTCACCTAGGGTGTATGGTCCCTGCAAATGTTCTCACAGTCCAGTGTGTGGCCTCTCATGGCAGACTCCAGAGGAAATTTTCTTCAGCCTTAATAACACTGTAATTGCTCCCAAAAGTCGATAAGACAGTGCACTATTTAGAATGTACCAACACAATGGATGTAATTGCATTGATTAGAAACAAAAATAATAGCATATCTATTTAGATAGATAAGAATGTGACATGGGACCGATAGCCCTTCCTGATATAAGTATGTGGTGCGTATGATGTAACGCACAGTTATGTAACAGAACCATTCCTTGTCAGACATTAAGTACCACTGTGCATCATGCAGTCCTTAAAAAGCTATCATTCATGGAACTTCAATACATTGCTAATAATATCATTTTAAAAATTATTGAACTACTCCTCCATCTTCCGATTTTACATCTGCGTGGCTTGATTTATTAATTTATGTTCACCAAAATACTCATTGTCCCAGATTGAATGTAGAAGCAGAGATGAGGAGCCAACTGTCTTCTATCAAGTCAGACATCACAAGAAATTCACAAAAATGTACAACAATGCTGTCCTTCATTCTAATATTTTTGTTTAGAAAATATGGCTATTTTAGTAGGACAGTTTTTCTTATAATTTTGAAATGAATTAGTGACTTGTTTAATTTATGTTTGGGTAAACATCAATAAGTATAACTCACATAAACACAAGCTCATAGGAAGTTTCGATTTTGAAATATGCAAATCTCCTAAGACCAAAGGTTTGAAACCTATTAACAGAGGAACAATCTCTAACAACAATACTTTATGTTGATGATATTGCAAATAGCCTAAATGATAAACAGCAAAAGTCATAACATGTATTCATTTGGATATATAGACAGGCAAAGAAACTATTCTGAAATTGATTGAGCCCAATAAACACACATGTGTTTCTGGGCAAAGATTTGTCACTTGTGTGCTATTTTGACACATAAACTGTAAAAGCAACGACAAATGTTATTGACTAACAAAACTTCAAGGAGTCTTCAGCCACACACCCCAATGGGAATGGCAAATGTATTATTTGTGCTTTTATGTAGGTATATGCAAAGCATAATGTGGACTCTAAGTATGGTAAACATTGACTGGAAGGCAATAGGAAACTATCAAAGGAACAATATGAATACGTGTGCTTTTGAAAAAAGTAGCTGTAGTAACCAAATGCATGTTTCATGAGACAAAATAGACATTAGGAAGCCACGGAAATATGAAGAGAGTGATTTAAGATTATATTCCATTTACCAAAAAGTAACCCATTAAATTTAAAGAGGAAATATAACTTTCCATAAAAATTCCAAGAATGTGCTGTATTCTCTAACCATCAGTTTTCCAGCAACCAAAAGTTAACCAGATGTGCGGGAAGAAGCACAAGACACATAGGACAGATGACTAAAAATGGCCGCTGCTCATCAGCTATCTACTCCTGGACGGTCTGAGGCTTTCAGGTCTTCCAGGTAAAATAACAGAGATAGCTCCCATGAGGATGTGCTTTATATACAGATCATATGGGACAATGAGGAAGCCCTAAAAGCCCTAGAAACACTCCTGTCTTTAGGCAAGATGAATAATGTTGAGCAAAAACAAACAACTCACATAAAAATACCCAATATTAAATAATAAATGAGAAGCTAGCCAAGCATATCTACGCTCACTGCAAAAATCATGGGGTGTTAATCTAAAAGTCCAAATTACTTTTCATTATAAACCAGACTACACAACAACTAGCTGTCTTTCAGATCACCTGAGCCAGGAGCTCAAGCAGATTCCCTTATGTGACCAATGAAGTAACACCAGGAAGAGAGAGATGGTTCAAGGCAGAAGAACCATTGGTCCTCTAGACAATCGACTTTCATTATCTACTGCAGGGGGATGATAATGGTAGGAAATGATGCAGGGATTTTCTGTGTTCCACTGAGGCATGGGTAAGGTCTGGAATAGGGTAAGAGAAAGTGATAGAGAGAGACAAGTCCTCTGGTATATACTTCCCAGGATAAAAGCGTTGAAGGTAACTTTAACCTTTTATAAACACAGCAAATAATGATTACCTATCAAAAATAAATAAACTTTCCGGTACCAGCTTGTTCTTTCTATTTGTGACGTTTGGAGTGTGCAAACATGAAAGGCCAAGTCAATGAATGTGGGTCAAGATTGTTACTGTAGGCTAATGCTCTTACATTCATCTCTGTTTACCTTGAGCTCCTACACACACACACACACACACACACACACACACACACACACACACACACACAGAGAGAGAGAGAGACACACACATTGCCAACTGGCTTGGAAGAATGCATATAGCTTTTCCCCATGACTAATCATCACATTTTACCACTGTAAGCCCAAGGGGACAGATTAGTGAGAAGGCAGTTATGTACCAAACTGTTGACATGATAACACAAATAGGCTTCTTCAGAAGAATAAGAGAGCAAGAGGAAAGGATGGCGTGGCTTCTTTCAGTTCTCTGTTAACGAACTTGCCTACGTTTCCACAAATGTTTCATCTGTAAAGCTTCTTGCTTCAAGGAGCCCATCAAGACAGCAGAGATACGCACTCAGCCCGGGAACAATGGAAACTTCCCTCTCTTGACACTAGAAGAAGGACTGGAAGCATTGTACTCGAAGAAAAAGGGCCGCCCTTGTTGGATCTACAGGCTTCACTACCCTGCCTTTCCTGCGCAGCTCCATTTGCATGCAAGTTCCTGCATGTGCTGGTTTCTGTGCAAGGCATTCTTGGGATACGCAAAATAAAACACACACTAGATTGAAGCATTTATCTAATTATTTTTTATCAATAAAAAAATCAGCCATCAGATAATAGAGTTAGAACCTGAATGATCAGAGCAATGGAGAAACCACCAGTGAGCTCTTACTTCCTCAGTTCTTCCCTCCAGAAATGGCTGAGATCCTCTCTCAGCCCCGCCTTACTGCTGTCTGTCTCCTGTCTGTCCTCAGTCCTTCAAGACGGCTAGTGTAAATTTTGGTCAGCAAGTGGCTAGCTCTGCCCTCTGACTCAAAGCAAACTTTATTGTCAGAATGCGGTCAAAATATCACACAATGTTAGATTGCAGTAGTTAAGGCAGTGAGAAGCTTGCATCAGAGAGGGTGGCCTAGAAGCTGAGAAATGGCTTAAATTGGAAAAGGTGGTCTTTGACAAAGGCCTTGGTAGGACACTGAGGATCAGAGAGAAACGAGCAACCCAGTATCCTTCTCCTGACTATGAGGATCCTCCAGTGATCCACTGTTGATATAGGACACACACTCATGCCAGCAGGCTGCTTGAGGAACCCCAGAAAGGGAGCAGCTAAATGATGCCTTGGTGTGGTGTGAGACAGAAAAAGCAACTGCGAAGAACCTTGTCACTCAGAATTGTATTAGCAAAGTACTCTAAAGGAACGCTTGCATTTGTGAGACTTCCCCAGGCTTCTGGGTCTCAACTCTAATTCCTTCCAGTCATGACTGAACTTTTCATGACTCCTCACCCCAGAATCTGGATTTGCAGTCCAATGGATGGTCACACTTATGTTCAGTTTCTAAGGTCCTATTTCATTAAATCTCTCAGGCACCTGTGAAAAAGTGGCACATGCCGTGTCCTTTGATCTGTGGTTTAGCCAGTCAAGACACTATGAATATTGAAAGTCTGATACTAAAGTACAGCCACTGTAACCCCCAATAGCAGGATTGATAGTCTATGTACTTGTGTTCCAAAAAATCTATGGAGTCCATCCAGAGTTATCTATAGGTGAGTCTCTGTTATGTCTAACACATTATGTCAAAAGAACAAACAAATGATTTGAACCATATGTTAGGAGTGAATCCTGAATCTGGAGTCTTGGCACCAGGCCCTTAGTCAATCATAGAAAAACAATTACTAATCAATCTCTGAGCATCCATTTTCTTACGTCATAAAAATGGGATAGGAGAAGCAGAATCTGTGCTATCTGAATTCACGCCTAATGAGTTTAATGATAATAGTAATAAAAAATATTAAGAACCTTGAATAAAAAAAATCCCATCAAAAGGATATTCTCCAGCCTAGAAATCCTCAGTGATACAACTGCTCATTCAAAGGGGTGAAAAGATACAACTACTGTTTTGCCAGCTACAGGACAAAACTTTCCTGGAGATGTGTCTTTTCCCAGAGGAAAAGGGGAGGTCAAATGAAGGGGAGAGCTAAGGAATGTCAGCGTCAGGAATAAATGCAGCGGACAGAGCACGTGCGGGTTGGCAGTCATTGTCACAGCAAGAATGGGAGGCAGTTCAGAGCAAGGCCTTAGGAACAAGGTCTTTTCTGAGGCCAGTCTCCATGCTTTTACTTATTCTGTCACCATCTGTCTGCCAGTGTGATCAGTCGCTTTGTCCTCAAGACCTAGAGGACTTGAGTACTTGTCACAAGGAGCAGAAAAGAGAGGGAGGAGTGTGGAAGTTGGCATTACCCTGAAGACAGTGTGGAGATAGAGAAGGTGGTGGTGACAGATCAGCGGAGAAGTTAAAGCCCGAGCCTTGGCTCTTCCTCCTACAGCAACGAGCAGAGGGAGGAACCCTTCAGTCATACATGGTGGCTGTCACATCAGTCACACTTACAGGCCTGGGGAGGGTGCTCATACTGAGGTACTTAGTCTCCTTTATTAGGAGGCAGTTCTCCACCTCTTGTTAAGGTTGTTGTTCTGTACTTTTATCTCTTTCTTTGAGAGACTTAGAAATCTGCTGTGAAACGGATCTTGTTACGTAGTTCAATTTGACCTCAGGAGCCTGTAGTCCTGACCCAGCCTCATGGGGGCTATAGTACTACACTCTTCCTCCAGCTCTTAAACATGTATTTAAGTGAGAATATTTAAGAAACCAATAGTTTTATTGTTTGTTGGTTGGTTAGTTCATGGTTTGTTTTTAGTTTGTTTGTTTTGTTTCTGAAGCATGGTTTCTCTGTATAGCCCTGGCTGTCTTGGGAACTCACTCTGTAGACCAGGCTGGCCTTGAACTCAGAGAGATCTTCCTGCCTCTTCCTCCCAAGTTCTGGGATTAAAGATGTGCGCCATCACCACCCAGGCATTTTTTTTATTGCTGGGCAATTTTATACATTTATAATAAATTTCAGTTGTTTTTAACCTCCATTCCCATCTCTTATTCCCTCACTTCTTCTCAAGAAACCCCAGTCTGAATTTTTGTCTTTGTTTCGTATGTGGGCCATTGAGTTTAGTTAGAGTTTCCTACTGGGGCATGAGTGGGAGGTTTCTTAATGTAATGAGAGCAACTTGTGAATGGCTACACCACTGAAGAAGAGACATCTCCTCCGCCCTCAACAACCATTGTCGATAATTGCTCATGCAGGAGCTCCTCCCATCTATAATGACACATTAGAGGCTCAAACTTGTACAAATCTTCTGTAGGTAATCATAGCTGCAGTGAGTTCATGAGCTCAATTACTGTGTCATTACCATGACAACTACCATGCCATTACATGAGTTCATTGCTATGTTCAGAATCTCTGCTGCATATTTCCCTAACTATAGCTTCTAAATTGTTTTCATACCCCTTTTCAGGCTGTATACTAAGCTTTTAAGTGGATGATATGGCTATTCCATTTGAGGTACTCTTCCATTACTTAACCTTTATACTTTGACCAGTTACAGGAGAAACCAGGATTTAAACTATCCATATAATTGCATGAATGAAAAAAGCAGGAATACCTATGCTAATATTTTCATAAGTTTAACACATAATGTATTACACACACTTAGATGTTTTTGAGACTATGGGAGATGCTATTACTACTCCAAGATGGAACATAAAAGAAATAAATGGTCTCTCTGCCTGTGAAATTCTGTGTCTGTTAGTCAATATTTCATATAATCCTCTTGTACAACCAAAGATGGAGATAAGATAAAGTTTTTCCATAACTATTTTATAGTTGAGAAATCTGATGCTCAGATATGTAGACAGTGAGCTTAAAATAGTTCAAAAATAAGGCTCAACTTTTACTTAAGCTGGGAACACGTTTAAAAACAAAATTGTGCTAGGGAGATAGCTCTGTGGTTACGAACATACATTGCTCTTACAGAGGACCAGAGTTATGTTTTAAGTACTTCCATCTATAGTCAGCACACAACTGCTCACAATTCCAGCTCTGGAGAGATGGAATTCATTTGGCCTTCATGGGTACTGGCATCCATCTCACATATACACACAGATGCACACCCATACACAAAGCAAAATGAATAGCCAAAGGAAAACACAGAAGACTGAAGGTGAATATGATAGGAAATGCACAGCACACAGGCTTGAGAGTGTCATAGTGAAGCCCATCATCACGCAGAATTACAGTTTAAAAAAGGGAAGCAGTAGGACATCTGAGAGTCAAACTCAATCACTGACGTGAGAGTTATAGGTTAGTGGTAGACTAGTAAGCATGGACTTGGGTTTGATCTTCACTACGACAAAGAAAAACATAAAGCGAAATAAGCAAAGCTAACCAAGAACAAACAAGCAAGTTTTGACCGTTAAACTTACTATGTGTTCAAGTCAGTTTATGTTCTGTGTGTATCTCAAGACCGTCAAGAGCACCAAAACAGACCCCATGAATGCAATTAGGGACTGTACCATGCTAATTCACTGCTTATGAAGAAATAAAGAGTGTAAGTTAGAGGGCTCGGTGGTAAAGGACTTAGTACCAAGCCTGATGATACAAGTTGGATCCCCCAAAC
>NC_022010.1:38028500-38036308 GCF_000317375.1 Microtus ochrogaster
CACACTCAAAGCAATTTATTAATTGGTTAATTTTAAAAGTAAGATCTACAAATACCAAAAATTCCCTAGGGTCCCAAACCTAAACTCAGATCATCATGTTCATTCAGGTTGACAGATCCCAGGGAATGGTATATATGAGTGCCTATTCCTTTAACAAACTTCCCAGTGTGTGGAAGATGAAGAGATGAGTGAATACCCTGCTGGGAACCCATAAATCCAATATACCAGAGAGACCCAGAAGTATCCTTGATGGTTCAATAGAGGCATAAATCAATTCTCCCTCCTCTGTTGTGATGAATGATTGCATCATCCCCTGGGAATCCCGTGACCCAACTCACATCATCACAACATGAAGAGTATCATGATAATTTATGGTATTAACTGAAAGCAAACTTCCTAGTTGGCACAGCATCTCCAGAGATTAGAGTGGGAAGCAATCCGAGACAGCAGCACTGAGCCACCTTTTAAGATTATTGATCAGGGACTGTGAAATCTGTGTCCTTGTCACTTTGTGAATTAGAGGTAAACCAGGCAACACCTTCAGGCTTCTTGTTACATGCTCCATAATGTACCATAGCTGTTGCTAGGTCACAGTGCATGAGTTCGAATTAAAGTGTACTTACTATGTGTGTGTTAAAAACAAACACCAGCATGTTGACATTTGAATCAGCAACTAGTCAAACATGGAATACTATTTGGAAATGCAACCTTCACAAAAGTAATGTGAATTAAATGAGGTCATCATGCGGGGTCAAATTCAAGACGTTCAATCCTCATAGAAAGACCATCTAGGATGCAAATATCCAAATGCACACAAGAAGTCTCCATGAGGAACGCTGACATGGAGAGGCTGACATGGGGCTATCTGAGGCCAGGGATGAGCCATGGTCCAGACTTTCTCTAAGAGTACATGGGGCTATCTGAGGCCAGGGATGAGCCATGGTCCAGACTTTCTCTAAGAGCATTCAGCAGGAGGGAACCAACCCTGCTGATTGCCTGACGAATGCCATGCCTTCGGCCTTCCAAGTCCTGCAACAATCCATTTCTACTGCCTCAGCCACTTACTCTGCAGTGTTTCATTACAAGAGCGTGAGAGAACTAAGACAGCATCTGTAGTATTCGCACAGCTCTTTTCCTGTCTCAGAAGTCTTCTGTGCACAGCCTGGGTTTGCTCACTCCACAGGGTCAGGCCCTTTGGAGACCTAAATTCACACCACAGTGATTGCTTGACATTGCTCAGTGTGACATGTCCGGCACACGGTGGCCTTCACACGGGCCTCACTTATTCACTTGGCAATCTACAACCTTCGCCAAGACCTATCCCTCCGCCTCCCAGTGAGCACTCACAGAGCTTGGTTCTGTGTTTGAACCTGAGCCCAGAATGAATAAAGCTGGTGAGCTTCAGGGTTGAGCTACCTTGCCCTTCTTTCTCTCCCTTTGCAGATGGTTCACCCCCCCCCCAGAGAAACTGTGGAGGTTGGCTCTAGCAAAGTCTAGGCCACACTGTTAACACTGTCTGATAGCTCTGGCCAGGTCATTAAACAAGGAGAGAATTCCCTTCACTTTGAGCTGTACTTTCAAGTGTTTCATTATGAATATTGTCTTTTAATCATTTTTCTACTTAGTTTGATATATCACTGCTTTCTTCCAATGTAAAGAAAAAAGACTCTAAAGAATAAGAAACTCTAAAACTCGATAGTTAAAAGTTACTTATCTACACCTAAACAGAATGTCTGAGCTCAAAAAGATGTGCTATGATCTCATTGATTTTATTTTTCCTGACAAGTTTCTCACCTGAAGTCTAGAGGGTGGTGTAAGAGACACTTCTGGAATATCATTACCCCAAAGAGACTTTCCCTGATGTGGAATCCCTGACCAGAAGCTCTGAGTCAGAGGTAATAACCCATGGCTCCGAAACTCTCTGAATGGAAGTCCATTGCCAAAAGAGGAAATGCTGGTGTCATCTCCAAATTATATTATAGTCTTCATTTCTAAATTACTGCCCACTGCAAAATGACTCCCCTGAGGCAAGCAGAACTTACTGTCTAGATGCATTCAGAACCCATGAGCAAAATATTATAAGACACTTGACACACAGCCTATCGCCCAATTTCTAGCTTTCCAGTTATAAAGAATGCTATAATCATTCCAAATGACAAAATAATAACAAATACGTAGTGCTCAATAGGAACTTAGGCTCAATAGGAACTTAGTAGGCTAACTACTCCAAATACTTTTGCTATTGTGTGTGCTTGTGTGTGTTTAATCTCTGAGAGGTTATATTCCCATTTTACAGACAAGAAGATAGAGGTAGAAAGAGAATGGTAAAGGCAATAACTCAAATTCACACAGTAAATGCATTACGGTACATGAAGCTCAGCTGGCTTCAGTAATTGTTCTATTAGCTACTATCCTTATCTGCGTCTCGAAAGAGCCCACTGTTCCTGTTGCATCTTGCTTGTTCCACTGTGGCCTGTCCATGTCTGAGGCTCGTCCTTTCTCAGCCTTCAAACTGTGTCCCCTGCATTTGATGGTGGTTGCTGAATGACTCGGGTTCATATCAATTGTCATGCCCTAACTGTGAGGCATCCTCGCCCATCCCCCCACTTAGCTTCTCAGTTCTTGACAATTTCTGCCTTCTAGCAATCTGTACCTCTCAAATCTCCCTTCTTCTCTACTATCTATATGTATGCCAACCTCATTGTGGGCTCATTTCCCTGATGCCCACTGTTCTGGTTGGTTTTTTGGTCATCCTGCTACAGACTAGAATTAACTAGGAAGAGGGGCCTCAGCTGAGCAATACCTGCATCAGACTGGCCTGTAGGGAAGTCTTTGGGGACATTTTCTTGATTGCTAGGTAATAGAGAAAGGTCCAGTCCACCAGGATCAGTGCCAGTCCTGGGTAGTATAAAAAAGTAGGCTGAGCAAGCCGGTAAGTAAGAATTCCTCCTCCATAGCCTTTGCTTCAGCTCCTGCCTCCAGGTTCCTACCTGGAATTCCTTCCTGACTTCCCTCAACAGTGGATTATAAGCTATGAGCTTATAAACCCTTTCCTCCCCAGTTTGCTTCAGGTCATGGTATTTTATCATGCCAATAGAAGAGAAACTAAGATACCTACTGTGTTCCCTTACACTGAATAAGGCTTTTCTCCCTAAGTCTCTATATGATGAAAGAAAGCAGAATCATTGCTGTGACTTGATGCTGAGTCTGGGAACTCCAAAGAGTTGGCTCAGGCACACCTTATCTTCCTCAAGATTCACTATGGCCTTTTGAAGGCACTGGCAGAGGAACACGGAGGACTGGGAATTCATGCTAAATCAATGATTATCATGATGAAAGACTTTGGAATCTCATGAGCACTTTTTAGTACAGAGTGCTAAGCCTACCCCAGAGTTCCCAACTCAGGAATCTAAGATGGGGCCTGGGCATTTTCATTCTTAATAAAGTTGTATCCTTATACCCTCACTACAAAACCATTTTGAAAATTTTGCTCTACAGGAAAGATTTCAAGTATGAAAGAAATGCACAGGAAAGTAGAAGCGCAGTGGCAGAGTATGGGAAGGGAGCACCGCAGAGCAGGGTCAGGATTCTGTGGACGTGAGCAGCCACAAAAGGCTGCAGTGTGCTATGTACAGAGCTAGGTGTGGGAAGATAAGCAGAGCGCTTGGACTGGGCTCAAAAGATAAGTAGCTCAGATTCATCTCGAAATCACAAAGTGAGCTGGATTCACCTTCTCATCTGAGGAGGTGCCGGATCAACACGGCCGGCCATACAGGGATCCCAGAGAAAGGTCAAACATCTCACTGTTTTAAAGCATCTGTGCCGCCCTGGCTGCCCTCTGTAGCTTCTCCAGGCATGTGAGGTGGCCAGACGTGTAGACTTTTAGATTTCCAACCTGAGCAGTGGCCTTCCAGAGTGGCGGGACGGGAGAGGGTAATTGTCACTGAACTGGATGAACAAATGATTCTCTCCCATTCTTTTTGCTGACAGGTGTGTACAAGCTAGAAAAACATACCACCATTTAAAGATGAAAACAACAACTTTTGATACTATGGGCTTTTTCTCCTTACTAGAAAAAAAGAAATAAAACTTATCCCATATGTCTCTTTCCCTCAATACTAAGAAATCACTTTTTAAAGGCAGAAATGTATCTACCAGGGTCAAAGGAGAGGTCTTGCTATACCCTCAGCAACAACTGGAAGTCTTAATACACTACTCTGAGCCTAGAACAAAGATTTAGAGGAAACAGGGAGCGACTGAAGGTTCCTGCTACAGGCGGGTGCATGGGGGTGACTGCTGCCAAAAGAAATGGGGCAAAGAGGAGGACGGACAATGCCTGGGCCCCATGTTGAAAAAAACTGGAGCAATTGAGACCCAGCGGACTGAGACAGGAAAGCAGGTGGTGCCCCTTGCCTGGAGAGTTGTGCTAGGACGAAGAAATGAGTACTTGCAAGAGTCATTTGGGTCACTCCACACTGCAAACCAAATGCATATGAAGCCCAGTGCCAACAGACGAAAACACACAGTGACAAGAAAGAGCAGGGATGTCACAGCAGGGAGGTCCATAGGGGACAGGAGAAGCATGGGGACAACCAGACTAGACAGATTCTGTTTACAATGTGATTTACTTCCTTTTAACCACACACAGTGTCTCTATCTATAAGTGAAAGGATCCTATTATATTTTCTCTGTGGATCCTTCTAACATTCAAGTGCATAAAGAATTATTTCCTGCATTCATTCAGTACACAAAACCTTGAGTACCTACTATTTGCCAGGCAATTAGACAAGATACTCACAATAAATAAATAAATAAATTATTTCCTGCATTCATTCAGTACACAAAACCTTGAGTACCTACTATTTGCCAGGCAATTAGACAAGATACTCACAATAAATAAATAAATAAATAAATACATACATACATACATGCATACATACATACATACATCCCTACCATCAAGGACCAGACCCATGAGCTGCCAAAACTCACTGGATGGGAGTTTTTGAAAACCTACTCTAAATTAGACTGAATGACTAATTGAAGTGAAGTATAACAAAGTGCACAGAACTTATATCATAGGATAGACAATGAAGGAGAAGAGAGGCCAAGGCAAAGCATGGAAGACCAACTGGACTGGGTCACAGAACACAAAGGAAGAAGAAAGGAGAGCCTAGAGGGAGGCAGCAGAGTGGGAGGGATATCAAGATTCAGACTGGAGGGGCTTGAAGGGAGCAGAGCAGGCAAGGCAAACAAAGGGACACCCTGAGAATGACTGAGCTCTGCACTGAGGGCTTTCGTGGCTTAGGTGGCCATGTGGCAAGCTGAGGAAAACACAGAGACGATGGGGGAAGACCAAGTGCTCAGCTTGAGTCTGGAGAGCTTAAAGTGTCTTCAGTTGGAAGCTCGGGTGAAACCTTTTGGAATGGAGATAAAAGACAATAGCATTGCAATAGGCAATTGATGACCGAGAGGAAACCTAGCTTCTTGTAAGACATGTTTGCATCCTAGCCAAAGATAGTCCCAAGACAGGAAATCTCCCCCGACCCTCACTTCAGCTGTACCTCCCCTGTTTGCTGTCCACTGACCTGGGGACCAACTCCTTTCGCCTCTGGGCCTCATGTCTTCACCTGTCAAGTCAAAGATTCACACTAAGTGGTTTCTAAGTTTCATTTCTTTTCTTACAGTGTATGTGGTTTTCTAAAAGCTAAGACTTAATCTGAAGAATAACTTTATAGAAATGAGAATGAACAGCAATTTCTGTATTCCTTATCTGGATATCTGAAGGCACCAAATCTCCAAATTTCTGTAAATAAGGGTCTGTCATTGGTAGTGACTATTGAGCCACACAGGAGTGCCAAGTGAGATACGGTGCATGGACTGGCCCTGCCACAAGGACCAACCCCTTAATTTTAGAGTGGAGACATGGCACATCGGTGACAAATAATGCAGTAAATCACACCTATATAAAATCTCTCTACCTCAAAGCCCAAGTGAGCTTCCTGATTGGAGAACATATCCATGCATCAAAGGACATGCCTTGATGGCATCAGAAGACCCCAGTGTGTTCCGACTGAGACCCACCTAGTCAACCACCTATGCTGTTCTTCATTTGTCTGGTTCTGAATTAAACCCTTTATAAGACTCCTATAATCCTAAGTGTAGCATTTCTCAGAAGTCACCTGAAAAGGTCATGGAATGTGCATCCTTTGATAAACAAATGAAACCAGAATAGCTTCGACAAGTGCCCTCTGGTTTATGGTCTTGGCAGCACCGGGGTGCTGTGTGATTATCACAGATAACCCAGTGACAGCATCTCTAAATCATGCTTGTGCTGGGGTGGTGATGAATGGCATGAGAAGCTCTTCTGAGATGTCAGAAGGGACAGAGTCATCCACACCAGCACCCCCAACAGGGCTTCAAAAAAAAAAAAAAAGAACGCTTCCCTGATATATTAAATAGCAGTTGCAAAGCTTGGGAACAGTCCGGGGTCAGCTGTCATTATTCAGGCGTTGACTAAGGCCTTGTCTCATATATCATCTCTAACCACTTCTCTCTGTGTGGCTTCTCTTTTTCACTCACAAGCAATTCAAACGTTGGTCATCCAGAAAATTCATTCCTCTTGCCTTCCTACGGGCATATGGAACAGAATTGAGATTACTGATGCAAACTGAGCCAAAACATACTTAAAAATATTTTTGTTATGACTCAAACTTAATCCCCTGTGCGGCCATAAGCACAGTTAACTGCTATTAATTAGCATAGGAAATGTCGTGAGAATGTTGTTGGCAGGTCAAGTTCAGTTCTGTATGACACTTGAAACAACCAGTTGGCCTCGGTGGCACTTAGCCTCTGTGTCCCTCAAGGCCATCTTTGTCCTTTTTCCCAGCGCAACTCTTTAAAATGCTCTCCCTGAGACTCTGGATCAGGTCCAGCTGCCCCGAGGAAACACTAACAAGTGCTTCCCATTTCTCTCCCTTGGAGCCCACTGGGGACGGTTAATGGAGCTGGAGCAGAAGCCAGCGTCAGCTCTACTTCGTCTGTGATTGGCGTTGGTGAGTAATCATCACGGGTTGTTGTTACAGGGACGGATCCTGTAACAAAAGCTCCTTGATGCTGAGCATGCCAATCAAGATCAGGGTTTGGATTTTGCTTTGGAAGAAGGTCAGATAGCTTTCCATTATGTTTTTTTTTCTCCCTGGGGCCAGTTGCGGGGCCAGTTGCGGAAGTTCATCTGTTCATAACAGCTGTTCCTAAGTAGAATCGGTCCTGCAGAAAAGTGACTGTAGGGCCACACTCCAGAGGTGACATAAGTTAAACTCTATTCTGATGTTGCTTTCCTTGGATGGAAAAGAAAATAAGGAAGTAGACTTCCAGTAACTGAAAGCCGGGGTGGAAATGGTCACACTGCTCACATCGTTTCTCTAGAGCTGAATTCTTACCACACTCTCGTCCTAACATGGTCATCATGCATGCCTATTTAATACTGTTAGCAGAAATCAAGGGATCCACTCATTATTTGCTGTTGTGTAGTTTATTAACTTTACTTGTCTCTCCCAGGGTGTTCAAATATCTCGCAAAGAGGCAGGGCATACAAAGTTTCCCCGTGGTGGACAATATTGAACCCAGATGTGGAATAAAGGGTAAAAACCATGTTCACATGCCAGCTCTGCCACTTACGGTTTACTCATACCAGAGGTGGTAAGCTTCACCACCCTGTACCTCAGTTTCCTCATTTGTAAAATGTGCATAATAGTGCCTTCTCTCTCTCTCTCTCTCTCTCTCTCTCTCTCTCTCTCTCTCTCTCT